>NW_022436948.1:3459424-3471042 GCF_009761245.1 Sapajus apella | reverse complement strand
GGCGGCGGGCGTATGGGGCCGGGGGCGCGCGGGGCCGGGGGCGCGCGCCGGGGCGGGGCGGGGCGGGCGACGCGCGTGGGGCCGGGCGGGTCCTCGGCCTCTTCGGGGTCCTCCGGGCCGGCGGGGCTGCTCGGAGGGTGCGGGGCGCGCGGCAGCGCAGGCAGGAAGATGGCGGCCGCGACCCCGGCCCTTGCCTCGGTCGTGGCGAGCGCGCGGGTCTCGCGGCCCTCAGCTGGGCGCCGCGCGGGAACAGCCCGGGGCCGCGCGCTGTCCGCAGTGTTTGGGAAGCGGCCCCGGCGTCCCGAGAATGGTGGGAAGAGCGGCTTCTGTCACCCGGGTCGTGGAAATGGATGACAGGAAGTGCCGGCAGGGTCTGGGCGCCCGGTGGGTTTGCGCCTTCCTCGGGAGGGAAGCGCTTGAAATGCCGACACTTGTCAGCGTGTCACTTCACGAAGAAAGAAACCGGAGTCCGCTTTGTGTGTCATCCCCGTGGCTCTCGAAACGCCTTATTTGGACAGTGGCTCTGCGAGCGGACCAGTTAGGGCCTGGGTTCCGATGGCGTATTCGTGACGGGAGGCCCCCGGAGGTCTGGCCCGGGCAGGCAGGGCTGAGCGCGACGCGGGGCTGCGGCCCTCCGGGGGCTCCACCTGTGCGTGGGGTTCTGTGACTCGTTAGGTTAAGAGTTTGCGTGTCAAAACAGGAGATCGTTTTTCCTTAGGAAGCGGGTGCTTTCCTCTTCGGGATGGAAGAAACCCCCAGCTTTAGTTAGGTCTGCTTTTAGATTTTTCCTGGCATACTGAAAAACAGGCTTTCTCTAAACACGAGAATCCCGGTGAAACGTGAACCTCTTTGCCAGTGTAGTTATTGGTGATGCTCATGCATTTTGTCATGGATGAATTTGGAAGGTGGCAGGCTGACTGAAATGAGCCTTTCATCACTCAGTGCGATTTACTTAGCATAGAGTGATTTGTGAATCCTCCCTTTGTACGCAGGCTTGCCTCAGATAATTTGAGTTCCACTCCATACCACCACGGTAACAGTGTTGCAATAAACAAGTGACACAACTCAATTTTAGGTTTTTCAGTGCATATAAGAGTTGTAATTATGCAATACTATTTAAAGTGTGGAGTAGCGAGCACTTTATCTATAAAAATGTGGTTCCCTTAATTAAAACATACGTTAGTGTTAAAAGTACTAAAGATCATCTGAGCCTTTAGTGAGTCCTGCTCTTTTTGTACGTGGACATTCTTGTCTCTGTGGATGGCTGCTGACTGATGGGTGGTGGTGGCTGTCAGTTACTTAAAATAAGGCAACAGTGAAGTTTGCTGCACTGATGGACTCTTCCTTTCATGAAAGACTTCTTTGTAGCATGTGATGCTGTTTTGATAGTATTTTCACCACAGTGGAAATTCAAAGTTGGAGGCTATTCTCTCAAACTGCCACTGCTATCCACTAAGTTGATGTGATATTCTAAGTCATTTCTACAGTGTTCACAGCGTCTTCACCAGGAATAAATTCCATCTCAAGAAACCACTGTCTTTGCTTATCCATGCAAGTCTTTATTATTTCCACCACATCTGCAGTTCCTTCCTCCACTGAAGTCTTGAACTCCTCTAAGTCATCATGAGGGTTAGACTCAACTTCTTCCAAATTCCTGTTAGTGTCGTCATTTGACCTCCTTCCATGAATCATGAATGGCATCTAGAATGGTGACTCCTTTCCAGAAGGTTTTCAATTTACTTTGCCCAGGTTCATCAGCGGAATCACTACCACAGCTATAGCCTTACAAAATGTATTTCTTAAATAATTAAGACATGAAAATCAAGATTACGTCTTGGACCCATAACTGCAGAATGGATGTGGCGGTAGCAGACATGAAGACGGCATTCATCTCCGTGTACCTCTCTGTCAGAGCTCTTGAGTGACCAGGTGCATTGTCAATGAGCAGTACTGTTTTGAAAGAAATCCTTTTCTGAGCAGTGGATCTCAATAGTGGGCTTAAAATGTTCAGTAATGTGTTATTCCATTTCCAGATTATAGGCAGAAGTAGTGATCTTAGCTAGACTTACTGGATAACCTGATGTAGCTTTTCTTTTAGTTAGCACTTGCTGTTTTACCTTGTTCTTTTGTGTTAATGGGGACAGCTTCTTTCCGTAAACCTCATGGACCAGCCTCTCCTCTGCTGCTTCCAACTTTTCTTCCTCATCTTTCTCATCTCTCCCAGCCTTCATAGAATTGAAGAAAGTTTGGGCCTGGTTCTGGATGAGGCTTCAGTTTAAGGGAATGTTGTGGCTGGTTTGATCTATCCAGACCACTCATACTTTCCCCATATCACCAATAAGGCTGTTTCACTCTCTTTCCCTCCCTCCCTTTCTTTTATTGAGACTGTTTGTTGCCCAGGTTGTAGTACAGTGGTATGATCATGGCTCACTGCAACTTCAGCCTCCTGGGTGCAAGTAATTCTCCTGCCTCAACCTCCCAAGTAGCTGGGATAGCAGGTTTGCAGCACTGTGCCAGTTACTTTTTTTTAATTATTAGTAGAGATGGGGTTTCATCATGTTGGCCAGGCTGGTCTTGAACTCCTGACCTCAAGTAATCTGCCTGCCTCAGCTTCCTAAAGTGTTGGGATTACAGCTGTGAGTCACCAGGCCTGACCATTTTCTTATTTGTGTGTTCACTGGGGTAGCACTTTTAATTTCCTTTAGGAACTTAAAGGAAACTTTTTTGAGATGAGTCTTGCCCTCTTGCCCAGGTTGGAGTGCAGTGGTGTGATCTCAGCACAGCTCACTGCATCCTCCCGGGTTCAAGTGATTCTCCTGCCTCAGCTTCCCAAGTAGTTGGGACTACAGGCATGAGCCACCATGCCTGGCTAATTTTTGTATTTTTAGTAGAGGGGGTTTCACCATGTTGGCCAGCTGATCTTGAACTCCTGATCTGAAATGATCCACCTACCTCGGCCTCACAAAGTGCTTGGATTACAGGCATGTAATTTTTTTTGAGATGGGGTCTCGCTCTGTCACCATGCTGGAGTGTAGTGGCTTGATCTCGGCTCACTGCAGTGTCTGCCTCCAGTTCTCCTATGTCAGCCTCCTGAGTAGCTGGGACTACAGGCACGCACCACCATGTCCAGCTAATTTTTGTATTTTTGTATTTTTTTTTTAGTAGAGAAGGGGTATCACCTGTTGGCCAGGATGGTCTTGATCCCTCGACCTCGTGATCCGCCCGCCTTGCCCTCCCAAACTGCTGGTATTACAGGTGTGAGCCATTGCGCCTAGCCCTGTGGGTAACCCCCCATATAGGCATCGAGGAATGAGATCTAAGCAGAACCCTGGCACAGTTAGGGCTTGAGGAATATCTCACTTCATAGTGTTACTACTCAGCTATTTCCTTGTATATAATCCTTTACATAATCATATATTAGTTTATAGAAATAGGGCTTGAGGAATCCCTTTATATAACCCTCTATATATAATCATATAATAGTTGATAGTATGAGTGCCTGAAGAATATTTCCCTACATATATACCTATAATTATATCTTAGTTCATAATCGGAGGAATGCCTAGAGTGGACACAGTACAGAGCATGAATTAAGGAATAAGCAGCTTATAATTGGAGAAATGCCTGGAGCAGACACAGTGCAGAGCATGAATCTGGGAAAAACAGTTATACCAGGACAAGAATCCATGGCCCAGGCAGCAGCGTTCAGTATCGTAAAGATACCCGCTGTTTGGCAGGCTTGGGGTGAGAGCCACTCATCCTGATGAAGGAGTTGTAGGACCTTGCTCCAGTTCTTGTGGAAGGCTGCCCTCAGAACGGCAATCCTCCTTGGTGACTGTGAACTTATCAGCTCTTGCTACTGTGCTGCTTGAAAAGCATCTTCCCATAGAACCCATTGGAAGCTGCCAGAAGGTGGCGGTAACCCTGACAGCTCTGTCACTGCTATGTGACTTAAAGCATCCTCCTATAAATCTTCTTAGAAGTAGTTTCCCATAGATATAAGTATCACACACTGCACCCCCTTACTGCACACGGCCCTTGCCTTCGTGGGAACTGGGCCCTTGCCTTCGTGGGAACGGGCCCCTTGCTGCATGCTGACCACCTCCTGGTCTAGGTGACCTAATGGGGGTGGACCCTATGTTTTATTGCTCTCGACCCTCTCACTATCCTTAAAGATGATTTCACTCAATGCTCTGCCCGCTAACCTATACACAATAAATACTCATGCTTCTGGACATTCAGGGCCTTGCCAGCCTCGGCTCGCCAGCCTGCCCTCTCCGGCCTTGCCTGACTCCGCTTACAGGTGGCATGGCCTCCCGAGCCCAGCTGCATTTTCTTTGTACGTCTGTGTCCTGTCTCTGTATTTTTCGGATCCTGCGCCTTAGCACAGCATAAGGCTCACCCCACGACCCTGTGGTGCACTCAGCCTTACATCTGGCTCCCAACGTGCCCTACACAGCCCCTTTTTAGTTTTTTTAAAGAGATAAAGTCTCCCTATGTTGTCTAGGCAGGTCTTCAGGTAGGTCTTTAACTCCTGGCCTTAAGTGGTCCTCCTGCCTCAGCCTCAGGCGCAATCCACTGCGCCTGGCCTTGGAGAACTTTGTTTTTGAGAGATAGGGTCTCACTCTATTGCTCAGGCTCAGATGCAGTTGTGAGATCATAGCTGATTGCAGCCTTGACCTCTTAGGCTAAAGTGGTTCTCCCACCTCAGCCTCCTGAGTAACTGGGACTACAGAGATGTGCCACCATGCCCATCTAATTTTAAAAAAAATTTTTGTAGGCTGGGCACAGTGGCTCACGCCTGTAATTCCAGCACTTTGGGAGGCCAAGGTGGGTGGATTATCTGAGGTTGGGAGTTTGAGACTAGCCTAACCAACATGGAGAAACCCTGTCTGTACTAAAAAATACAAAATTAGCCAGGTGTGGTGGCGCATGCCTGTAATCCCAGCTACTTGGGAAGCTGAGGCAGGAGAATCGGTTGAACCTGGGAGGTGTAGGTTGTGGTGAGCAGAGATCATGCCACTGCACTCCAGCATGGGCAACAAGTGCAAAACTCTGTCCCTCCCCCCCAATTTTTTTTTTCTTTAGACGTGAGGTCTCACTATGTTGCTTAGGCTATCTGTTAAGTTCCTTTCCAGAATGGTGATTCCTTTCAAGCAGCCCTCCTGCCTCAGCCTTTCAAAGTGTTGGGACCACAGGTGTGAGCTGCTGTTCCCAGCCTGGCTAACTTTTTGATGCAAGGGGCCTAGCTTTTGGCCTTTTCTGGCTTTTGACATGACTTTCTAACCAAGCTTAATACATTCTGCCTTTTGATTTTAAGTGGGAGATGGTGTTTCTCTTCCTTTCACCTGAACACTTAGAGGCCATTGTATGGTTATTAATTGGCCTAATTTCAATATGGTGGTGTCTCACAGAGTAGGGAGGTCCAATGAGAGGGAGAAAGATGGGCAGAAGAGCTGGTCAGTAGAGCAGTTGGAATACAGCATTTATCTGTGAAGTTCGCTGTCTAATACAGGCTTGTGACATGCCAATAAAATACAGTGGGAACATCAGAGCTCACTGATCACAGATCCCCATAACAGACATAATAATGACAAAGTTTGAAATACTGAAGAATGACCAAAATGTAACAGACACAAAGTGAGCTCTTGTTTTTGGAAAACTGACACCAATAGGCTTGTTTTCTCCATACAGAGCCTGCCACAAATCTTCAACTTGTGGAAAACATAATATCTGCTGAGTGCAATAAAGCAAAATGCAGTAAAATGAGGTGCTTATAGTCTGTTGTATCTAAAGTACACCAGTGTGGTATACCGCTAAAGATGCCCCCAGTGCCTACTGACATGGTGTTTTTTTTCCACTTCAGACATTTAAAAGTGTGCCTTAGGTGGGGCGCAGTGGTTTATACGTGTAATCCCAGCACTTTGGGAGGGTGAAGATTAGCTGGGTGTGGTGGCGGGTAATCCCGGCGACTCAGGAGGCTGAAGCAGGAGAATTGCTTGAACACAGGAGGCGGAGGTTGCAGTGAGCCAAGATCACAGCATTGCACTTCAGCCTGGGCAACAAAGCGAAACTCCATCTCGAAGAAAAAAAAAAAAAAGCAAAAGTGCGCCTTAGAATTGATGAAACATGGTCAGTGAAGTATGACTTATTTCCAGGATTAACATTCTGTGCATAAGTGTCAGCAGGTTATATGGTTAATGATACTGGGTATAACGCATTTTGTTGGGGCTCCTGTACTCTAGTTTATATGTAGTTACGTTTCTCTGGCAGTAACTTTAGAAAAGTAGTACTTGTGAGGCCAGGTACGGTAGCTCACACCTGTAATCCCAGTACTTTGGGAGGCTAAGGTGGGTGGATCACCTGAAGTCAGGAGTTCGAGACCAGCCTGGCCAATGTGGTTTAACACCTGTCTCTACTAAAAATACAAAATTAATAGGATATAATGGCACGCACCTGTAATACCAGCTACTCGGGAAGCCAAGGCAGGAGAATCGCTTGAACCCAGGAGGCGGAGGTTGCGGTGAGCCGAGATCGTGCCACTGCACTCCAGCCTGGGTGACAGAGCAAGACTCCATGTTCAAAAAAAAAAAAAAAAAACTAATAGGAGAAATAGAAAGTTGCTACTAATGATAAGTAACATCCTATTTGCAGCTTACATTTTTGTTGCAAATTGTTAAAACTGTCTGAAACTGTTGAGAAGGAAAGCCTGAAACTGCTAAAGTGATACAAAGTATAGACCCTGGTGGGGGAGGGGGTGCCTTAAATTTTCATGTCTGCTTGAAACAGCCTTTTAAAGGAAATAAATAGATTAAGAAGAGAACAAATTATTTTGAAATACAGTTATCAAATACTGTATTGAACCAAATTGGTGGTAGTCCCATCGGTTAGCTAGGTAACCCAGATTGAGCACTGGCTCTGGTAATCCCTTTGGGAGGAGTGATGAGATTTCTGATACTCTCATGCCTTGGAAAATCCTGTTGCTGTTCTTGCTAAAACTCCTGGGCTTGTCTGCCTTCGTAATTGAAGGAGTGCTACATTTCAGCTAGAAGTTTTTGCCTTTTATCATTCATGTTCACAAATACCAACTTGACTTACTCTCAGTCTATCCTTTCATAGGAATATATGTGTTCCTTCTTTACTTCCTCAAATAATTACATTGATGACAAAAGAGAAAAGGAAATAAAAACCAGCACAGATAGGGGAACTCGAAGCCTAACAGTGTGCGTCCTCAGTGGGGGGGGGGTGGGTGAAGGAAGAGGCTGCAGGCCCTGGGGAGTGCTGGCTTGCATCAGTCTGCAGCTCTGAGTGGATAGCCGATGGTTCTGATTGTGTACACTGTTTAGGAAGACATGTAGAGTGGGCATGTCATATAGAAGAAGTTCAGTCTGGAAACTGTTAGGAGAAGCACTTAAGGGCTGAGAGGCATGGTCCTCGGTGGAAAGAGCCAGCAGGCCTGGTGCCGGCGGTGCCCTGCTCACGAGAGTGTGCAAAGTCTGGAGCCTGGCCTGCTCCTGCCCTTGGCAGATGGTAGCTCCTTGTTTTGGGTTGTTAGTCCCTGCCAGTTTAGTTATTGTTTCTGGAAGATTCGCACAGAAGGCAGTATGGTAATTGAGTCCATGTGTTGTCTGGCGTGCGGTATAAAGCTCCTGTTTAAAGCTCTGGTTCTGAGGCCATGCCTCAGGGACTTGAGAACAGGACAGAGCAGCTTATTTTATTTTATTTTGAGATAGGGCCTCACTTTTTCTCCCAGGTTGGGGTGCAGTGGCTCAATCTTGGCTCACTGCAGCAGGGAGCTTCTGGGCTCAAGTGATCTTCCCACTATAGCCCCCAAAGTAGCTGGGACTACAGGCACATGCCACCACACCCAGCTAATTGTACTGTTTCCCGTCTGTGATTGGCACTAGAATGACTGGCTGTTTTAGTCGGGTTCTCAGGGTGACTTTAGCTGGCAGCAGGCTAAAGTTGGGTAGGTGGTGGGAAACAGGAATCTGTGGGATCCCTGGAACACTGCGTTGCTGAGCCCCTGGGCAAAGGGAACCATGGTCTGTGCTCTAGCAGGATCTGGTTGCACACCAGGGCTCTTGGCCTTCTGCTTCAGTTTGGTGGTTGCTCTGCACTGTCAGTTCCATCTGTACACTGTCCCCCCACAGGGGGGACTCACCCAGCCTTACCTGCCCTGTACTCTCCCTTTCCCAGCACCCACCTCAGAGAGTGTGCCTGAGCCCCTTCCCCTCACACCACCCCCCAGGTGCTGACCAGTGGACTGGGGGCTAGCTTTGGGTGCTGGAGGGCTGCCTGGTCCAGGGAGTGGTGCCTGGGGAGGAGTGGGCTGCTGCCACCTGAACAAGGGAGTTCCGCCTTGAGCAGGGCCAGCCAGTGGGGTTGGGTCACTCAGAAGGGGCTATGAATGGGTAGATACTGTGATCGCAGTTCCAGAACATGACGCCTGAGCGACAGGATGTGTGTTTTGTTACATATTCTCTCAGAGACTTTATGAAGGCTTCTATGTTTTTTGCATTAAAAATGTTAGGAATTCAACTTGACAAGAAAAATGAGTATAATAAACATTAAATTGCTAAACTTTACATTCTTCTAAATTTCGTTACATGTTTGTGCATCCTTCCCCTGCCCTCCCCCCACCCCCGAGGCGGAGTCTTGCTTTTGCCCAGGCTGGACTGCAGTGACGCGATCTCGGCTCACTGCAACCTCTGTCTGCCGGCTTCAAGTGATTTACATGCCTCAGCCTCCCAAGTAGCTGGGGTTACAGGTACCCACCACCATGCCCAGCTAATTTTTGTATTTTTAGTAGAGACAGGGTTTTACCATGTTGGCCTAACTGGTCCCAAACTCCTGACCCCAGGTGATCTGCCCTCCTCTGCCTCCCAAAGTTCTGGGATTACAAGCATGAACTACTGTGCCTGGCTCTTTTTTCCCCAATTTTTTGTTATGGTAAACTACACATAACGAAATTTACCATCTTAACCATTTTTCAGTGTGTAATTCAGTAGTGTTAAGCTCATTAACACTGCTGTACAACCATCACCACCATCCATCTCCAGAACGCTTCATCTTGTCCAACCTAATCTCTATACCCATTAAACATTGACTGCCCATTTCCCTCCCTAAAGGCCCTGGCAACCACCATTCTCCTTCCTGTCTCTATGAATTCGACTACTATAGGGACTTCATATAAGTGGAATTCTACAGTAGTTGTCTTTTTGTGACCAGCTTAGCTCACTTACCATAGCGTCCTTAAGGTTCATCCATGTTGTAGCGTGTGTCAGAATTTCCTTCCCTTTTAAGGCTGAGTAGTACTCCATTGTATGGATATACTGGATTTTGTTTATCCATCCATCCATCAGCGGACACTTGAGTGCCTTCCATCTTTTGGCTATAATAAAACTATGAACATGAGTGTGCAAATACCTCTTCAAGATCCTGCTTTCAATTCTTTTGGGTATAGATCTAGAAGTGGGATTGCTAGATCATACTGGAATTCTGTTTTTAATTTCTTAAGGAACTTCCATCCTGTTTTTCACAACAGCTGTACCATATTATATTCCTTTTAATTTTATGTTTATTTTCCCAAGGACCCAATGAGGAAGGAGCACCATTTTACATTCCTACCAACAGTACAAAGGCTCCTGTTTCTCCACATCCTCACCAACACTTACTTTGTTATTGTTGTTTTTAATAGTAGCCATCCTCATAGCTGTGAGGTGGCATCTTACTGTCGTTTTGATTTGTCTTTCCCTAATTAGTGATGTTGAGCATATTTTCTCATGTTCATTGGCCATTTATGTTTCTTTGGAGAAATAGCTCTTCAAGTCCTTTGCCCGTTTTTGAATTAGGTTTCTCGCATGCATATGTGTGCGGTGTGTTTTAGAGAGACAGGGTCTCACTATGTTGTCTAGGCTGGCCTCCAACTCCTGGGCTCAAGTAATCCAATAATCATGCCTCAGCCTCGCAAGTAGCTGGGACTTACAGGCATATGCCGCTGTGCTTCGCTGTATGCATACATTTTTACATATACTCAGTTAAGCTATTTTGTGTTATGTTTTTAGTTGGCATTTTAATGAATTTTTAAAACATTTGCATAATCCACACGTTCCTCATTTTAAAAATTTAAGTCTCTTATACAGTTTTGTGATTCCAATTTTTTGTATTATTTTATGGCCATGCGAGATGTTGTGGAGCCTTTTGGGCATTTAGGCTTTGATGCTTTCTGTGTTTCGCCATCTGAAAGCTGGGGTCCCTCTGACCCACCCAGCTTAGTGCTGACAGGAAGAGTGGAGGAGAGGGTGGCTGCTGGGCAAGGAGGGAGTGCAGCTGCCATTTCCACAGCGCGTGTGCCCAGTGCAGGCAGTGCCTGAGGGAGGGGCTGTCTGTGGGAAAGGGGTCCTTGCCTCCAAGGGCTAGGATTCCTCATTTTCTTCTTCTTTTTTTTTAATTTGAGATGGAGTCTTGCTCTGTCGCCCAGTCTGGAGTGCTGTGGCGTGATCTCACTTACTGCAATCTGCCTCCCAGGTCCAAGCAATTTTCCTGCCTCAGCCTCCCGAGTAGCTGGGACTACAAGCGTGCGCCACCACACTCTTTGCTAATTTTTGTACTTTTAGTAGAGACAGGATTTCACCATGTTGGCCAGGCTGGTCTCGAACTCTTGACCTCAGGTGATCCACCTGCCTCAGCCTCCCAAAGTGCTGGGATTACAAGGGTGAGCCACCATGCCGAGCCCCCCATTTTCTATTCCCTTTTTTTTTTGAGATGGAGTCTCACTTTGTCACCCATATAGGAGTGCAGTGGTGTGATTTTGGCTCACTGCAACCTCCACTTCCTGGGTTCAAGTGATTCTCTGACCTGAGCCTCTTGAGTAGCTGGGACTACAGGTACAAGGCACCATGTCCGACTAATGTTTGTATTTTTAGTTGAGATGGGGCTTTGTCATGTTGCCCGGGCTGGTCTCAAACTCCTGACCTCAAACTGCCTGCCTCGGCCTTTCACAGTGCTGGGTCTTAAAGCTTTGATGTGAATTAAATTTACCAGCTGTAATAGACTGTTCAGCTCAGAGCCCCTTAAAACAAATTGCAGGCCGGGCGTGGTGGCTCACACCTCTAATCCCAGCACTTTGGGAGGCCAAGGTAGGCAGATCACTTTCCCAGGAGTTTGAGCACAGGCTGGTCAACATGGCGAAACCCCATATCTACTAAAAATACAAAAATATTAGCTGGGTGCGGTGGCAGGTGCTTGTAATCCCAGCTCTTCAAAGGCTGAGGCAGGAGAATCTCTTGAGTCTGGGAGGTGGGGGATACAGTGAGTCGAAATCATGCCACTCCACTCCAGCCTGGGCAGCAGAGCAAGGCTCTGTATCAGAAAAAAAAAAAAAAAAAAAATTGCAAAACCATTAAAATGCCTTTTTTTTTTTTCTTTGAGACGGAGTTTCGCTCTCGTTACCCAGGCTGGAGTGCAATGGCGCAATCTCGGCTCACCGCAACCTCCACCTCCTGGGTTCAGGCAATTCTCCTGCCTCAACCTCCTGAGTAGCTGGGATTACAGGCACGTGCCACCATGCCCAGCTAATTTTTTGTAGTTTTAGTAGAGGCAGGGTTTCACCATGT
>NW_022436948.1:3450186-3459324 GCF_009761245.1 Sapajus apella | reverse complement strand
GCACGCGCCACCATGCCCAGCTAATTTTTTGTAGTTTTAGTAGAGACAGGGTTTCACCATGTTGACCAGGATGGTCTCGATCTCCTGACCTCGTGATCCACCCGCCTCTGCCTCCCAAAGTGCTGGGATTACAGGCTTGAGCCACCGCGCCCGGCTAAAATGCCTTTGATAAGAATATTTGATACTAGAATTTTGTTTTGTCTTTAGGGGACATATGTGGACCTTTGGGTTAGAAATACTTTTTGATACAGATTTTAACAGGATTTACTATCTATGATTTTATTTGAATATTACAGTTCAAATGATAGCTCCCCAAACCTTGTTTGAAAAATAAAGTGATTTTTTGACAGATGTTTCCCTCAGAATGAGTCATTTATTGACTGAACACCTCTTTGGAATAGGGGTTGTGGAAGCCAGGGTAGAAGGCAGGCGCACAACTGGCTTGTGGTTTCTGAGCCACAGTTGCCTAAAACTTCTCACACGCAAAGTGAAAACTCAGCCGTGGTGATGTAAGCGTCCTGAACACCGTCCTGGAGAAGGTATTTTGGGAGGGCTGGTAACAAATACAAGACTAGAGATGCAGCCTCTGGACCTTACTGTTGTGTTGTCTTCAGTCATTTTCTGCCTTTATAAATGCTTCGGTGTTACTGTTTGCTAGACTGGAATTACCCTAGACTTTCCAGTGGAACTGTGGGTGCTCATTAGTCAGCACCGCTCTGGGTAGCAGCTAAGAGGTGGCACTGTGGGAGATGGTCCTCTGCTAGGCACGGCACCCGGCCAGGGGATGGGGCTGCGTGGACTCCTCCGCAAGGCAGCATCGAGTATATTAGAGTACAGTACACAGGATAGTGTCACCAACCTGAGTTAGAGAGCACATTTCAGGTGGATTTAAAGAAGTGTACTCAGATTTCCTGACTCCTGGGTACTAGAAAGAGGAAAAGAAAGTTTAGTCAGGTTTTTAAAAAGGATCATGTCTCTGAACAGCTATAGTTTTGGTCAGGGACTGGCAAACCACAGGCGTATGGGCCAGATCCCACTGACCTTTTTTTGTACATTCCTAGGGCTGAGAATGATTTCTACATTTTTTAAGAGCTGTAAAGAAAGCATATGCAATACAGACAATATGTGACCCACAAACCTGAAATGTTTAGTCTCTGGCCCTTTACAGAAAATGTTTGCTGGTCACACCTCCCACTCCCTCAGGTTTTTTTTTGTTTTGTTTTGTTTTTAGACAGGGTTCACTCTGTCACCCAGGCTAAAGTGTAACGGCGCAGTCTTAGCTCACTGCAACCTCTGTCTCCCAGGTTCAAGTGATTATCCCTCCTCGGCCTCTGAAGTAGCTGGGACTACAGGCACGTGCTATCATGACTGGCTAATTTTTGTATTTTTAGTAGAGATGGAGTTTCACTATGCTGGCCAGTCTGGTCTCAAACTCCTGACCTCGTGATCCACCCGCCTCGGCCTCCCAAATCCCTCCTGGGATTACAGGCATGAGCCACTGCACCCAGCAAGTCCTCAGTTCTTACTTGGACCAAATCAAAGCTGGCCTGGCTCTAAATGGAATCAAATAGCAGAACTGTTGGGAAATATGAAGAAAACATGGGGATTTGGTGAGCTGCTCTCCTTCAGTGGACTCACGCTTTGCTGTGATTGGCATTCAGTGTTGTCTCTGTAAAAGCAGAGCCTAAAGAATAGCTTTTTTTTTTTTTTTTTTTTTTTTGGATAGAGTCTTGGTCTGTAGCCAGGCACCAGGCTGTAGTGCAGTGGCGCAATCTTGGCTCACTACAATCTCTGCCTCCTGGGTTCAAGCAATTCTCCTGCCTCAGTCTCCCGAGTAGCTGGGAGTACAGGTGTGTGCCACCACACCCAGCTAATTTTTGTATTTTTTAGTAGAGATAGGTTTTCACCATGTTGGCCAGGTTGGTCTCAATCTCTTGACCTCGTGATCTGCCTGCCTAGGCCTCCCAAAGTGCTGGGATTACAGGCATGAGCCACCGCACCCGGCCTTTTTTTCTTTTCCTTTAATTTTTTGAGTCAGAGTCTTGCTCTGTCATCAGGCTGGAGTGCAGTGGCACGATCTTGACTCATCACAACCTCCATCTTGTGGGTTCAAGCGATTCCCCTGCCTCAGCCTCCTGAATAACTGGGACCACAGACATGCGCCACCACACCCGGCTAATTTTTTGTATTTAGTAGAGACAGGGTTTCACCATGACCAGGATGGTCTCGATCTCCTGACCTCGTGATTCGCTTGCCTCAGCCTCCCAAAGTGCTGGGATTACAGGCATAAGCCACCACGCCTAGCCCAGAAATAGCTCTTAAATCACCATTAGAATTATAAAGGAATATATGTGAGTAGTTCTAACAGCTGAAATCTAGAACTCTGCTTCAGTGACTAGTTCTCACTGAGCGCTGGGAAACCTGCTTTGTTGACAGTCACCATGGAGGGTCATATTCTTTCCTATGACTCCCATGCCTCACCCAGAGCAGTTGTGCTGATCCCCCAGCAGGCTTGGACAGCAGGGCAGGCTCCTTGGTCAGGGATGGCCCAGAAGCAGAGTGGGTTGATAAGTGGGAGCCTGGTCCCTGGAACATTGGTGGGGGTCTGCAGGCTGGGGACCCTGGAGGCTCGATGAGGACCTCCCTCACCGGTCTTTAGCTTCTCAGGACCTCTTTCTTTGTATACTCTCCCTCATCCCCTCCTCTTTCTGTTTAATGTCTCTTTCAGCATTTCTTCTGTAAAAGGAATTTTAAAAAAAGGAGACTGAATAATTTCTAACTCTTTGTTTTGTTTTGTTTTGTTTTGTTTTTTGATAAAGGGTCTAACTATGTTGCCCAGGCTGGTTTTGAACTCCTGCACTCAAGCAATATTCCCACCTAGGGCTTCCAAAGTGCTGGGCTTACGGGTGTAAGTCACTCGGCCTGGCCTATCTCCAACCTCTTTTTTTTTTTTTTTTAATGCTTTTGTGACAGTTTTCTCATGGATCTTTTGACTGGTAAGGATAACATTGCCTGAGGATGTTCTTTACTTGATTACTTAAATGTATGTTTCTGTTCCAATTTTTTCTCATTCTTGCTTTGTCACCCAGGCTGGAGTGCAGTGGTGTGATCTTGACTCACTGCAAGCTCCACCTCCTGGGTTCACATGATTGTCTTGAGCCTCAGCCTCCCGAGTAGCAGGGATTACAGGGTCATGCCACCATGCCTGGCTAATTTTTATATTTTTTAGTAGAGATGGGGTTTCACCATGTTGGCCAGGCTGGTCTCTAACTCCTGACCTCAAGTGATCCACCTGCCTTAGCCTTCCAAAGTGCTAGGATTACGGGCGTTAGCCACTGCACCCAGCCAAAAAGCAGATTTAAAATGTTAGACAAGCTGAACTCAAGGTGGAAGCATTAGAGGGATATTAACATACCATTTACAGGTATAGTTCATAATCATGGTCAGGCATGGTGGCTCACAAATCCCAGCACTTTGGGAGGCCAAGGAGGGCAGAGGGCTTGAGCTCAGGAGTTTGAGGCTAGCCTGGCAACATGGCAAAATCCCGTCTCTACAAAAAATCCAAAAATTACCCGGGTGTGGGGGTTCATGCCTGTGGTTCCAGCCACTTTGGGGGCTGAGGTGGGAGGATCGCTTGAGTGACGGGGGTGGAGGCTGCAGTGAGCAGGATGGTGCCACTGCACTCCAGTGTGGGCGACAGAGTCAGACCCTGCCTCAAAAAAAAAAAAAAAAAATTGAACACTGTTTTTTTATCAAGCAGAGTGTCATGGAAATTGAAATTAAAAATTTAAGAGTAAAATGATTTGAAAATTTTATTTAAATTATTTTAAATAAAAAGAAAACAGTATTTTTATAAAAAGGGATATAAATATAGATATGAAGATTTGTACACCATATACAACTTGAATGTAATAATTTGAGGGGCTGTGGATAGTTTAGGAAGAAGAGATAAATGACCAGAATTGACCTTTGAGGCAGAAAACTTGTACAGATTAGAAACTTTAAACAAAATTGAGAAGGTATTCAAAGATTTATTTATTTATTATTACTTTTTTGAAACAATCTTGCCCTGTTGCCCAGGCTGGAGTGCAATGGTGCAGTCTCAGGTCACTGTAGCCTCCGCCTCCTGGGTTCAAGCGATTCTCCTGCCTCAGCCTCCCGAGTAGCTGGGATTACAGGTGCCCACCACTACACCTGGCTAAGTTTTGTATTTTTAGTAGAGATGAGGTTTCACCATGTTGGCCAGGCTGGCCTCAAACTTCTGTCCTCAGGTGATTCACCCGCCTCAGTCTCCCAAAGTGCCAGGATTACAGGTGTGAGCCACTGCGCCTGGCCAATTTACCTTTATTTTTTATTTATTTTTATTTTTTCATATTTTTAGTAGCGGTGGGGTTTCACCATGTTGGCCAGGCTGGTCTTGAACTTACAACCTCAGGTGATCCACATGCCTTGGCTTCCCAAAGTGCTGGGATTACAGGCATGAGCCATCACGCCCAGCCAAAGATTTATCTTTAAAATGGTACTAGCAGTGGGGCAGGATTTAAAAATATATAAATCAAATAAAATGGTACTAGCCACAGATGGGTGAGTTAGATCAAATTTTCATGATTCCCATATTACATACATTGTAGCAAGCATTCACTAAACAAAAAGTTGAGCACCAGCTATGTACTGGGCATTTTGGTGGTGGCTCAGATTACAGTGCTGAACTGTAGAGTTCCTGCATGCCAGGAAGCAGTAAAGGAAACAGGTCAAAGCCCATCAACATAAATGGACAAGGGCAGGGCGGGAAGGCAGAAGAAGGCGAGGGCCCAGTCATGCCTAGAGTCATTGGTCATGTTAAGAAATATGATCTTTATCTGGCAGCCAGTAGGAAACCCCTGGAAGGTTTTAAATAGGTGTGTTGGCCAGGCACAGCCGCCTCACGGAGGCCTGTAATCCCAGTGCTTTGGGAGGCCGAGGCGGGTGGATCACGAGGTCAAGTGCAATCTGGCCCCAGCGCAACCAACACCTCCTGGATTCAAGCATTTCTCCTGCCTCGGCCTCCAGAGTAGATGGGATTACAGGCATGTGCCACCATGCCTGTCTAATTTTGTATTTTTAGTAGAGATGGGGTTTCTCCATGTTGGTCAGGCTGATCTCAAACTCCCAACCTCAGGTGATCTGCCTGCCTTGGCCTCCCAAAGTGCTGGGATTACAGGCGTGAGCCACTGTGCCTGGCCTGGATAGCTGGGATTACTGGAGCCTGCCACCATACTCGACTAATTTTTTATATTTTTAGTAGCAATGGGGTTTCGCCATGTTGGTCTGGCTGGTCTTGAACTCCTGACCTCAAATGATCCACCCACCCCAGCCTCCCAAAGTGCTGGGATTACAGGTGTGAGCCACCGTGCCCAGCCTGGATGTTTTAATATAGTTTTGAAATAAAATGAAGTCAAAAGTTGTGGGGAAGTAGTAGTCTGTAAAGATTGAAAGCAACCAGGCACTGCGGCTCACACCTGTAATTCCAGCATTTTGGGAGGCCAAAGTGGGAGGATCGCTTGAAGCTGAGAGTTTGAGACCAGCCTGGGAAACAGCCAGACTTCGTCTCTACAAAAAAAGAAAAAGAAAAAAAAACTGAAAGTAAAATGAATCAAAATAACCAGACCACGAATTGAGTTGGTGCCTTAACTATACAGAGTGGAATTATTTCCAGTGACTTCAAAACAAATTGTATTGTACATCCTAGCAGGGTAAATCCTAAAGACAAAATAACTGAAAAGAAACCGTGGGCAGTATTATTTATGTACTTACTGATTTACACTTACTTTTTGAGATGGGATCTCGCCCTATTGCCCCAGCTGGATGCCCCTGCGCTCGGCTCCCAGACCTTCGCTATTGCTGGGAGAGGCACTACCACAAATCAGCTGCAGCCTGGAGCTTTCTTCAGACGCCGGTGAATGTTTACAGAGCATGTTACACACGTGTGGCTTTGGAAGTTTCATCCTGGTCACAGCTGAGTCTTCCGCGGTGCTTGCCTGATGGGCCACCTGCTTTATCAGCTTACTCAGTGTTTCCCATTTTGAATAATGCCGTAATTCATAGATTGAACTGATGTCGTTAAGTTTTGCAAGCCCCAGAGTTGTACAGATTGTTGGCCAGTGTCCTGTCCTTGTGAGTTCTACCTTGTCTTAGAAGCAAAACTATTTTATCGTCAGAGGTCAAGTTGTGTAGAAGAAATGGCAGGGCTTTGGAGCTGGACAGATTGAGGTTACCCAACCTCTGGTACATCTATCTCCTCAACAGTGAAGCGAGGACAATGAACCTATCTGTGCATCTTCTAGAATAGTCTGGTTACGACTAGTGTGAACCCAGTCACACTGTTAGTGGCAAAAAACCATTTCATTATGTGGACAAATTCTGTGGACTAGGAATATGGAGAGGGAACAGAGGAAGTGGCCATCTCTCCTCAAGGATGTCTGAGTCTTCAGCTGGGAAGACTCAGTGGCTGGGGGTGACGTAATGGCTGAGGAATGGTGTTTTTTGGAGGCACTTTCTGAAATCTGTCAGCTGGAACATGAGCTGGGGATGTTGACCAGAGCATATATGTGCAGATTCCATAGGACCTGGGCTTCCTCACAGATTATAGGAGGTCCTCCCAGCAATGGTGGACTTCCTCACAGCACTGGGGGCTCCCTCACAGCACTGGGGGCTTCCTCTCAGCACTGGGGGCTTCCTCAGCACTGGGGGCTCCCTCTCAGCACTGGGGGCTCCCTCTCAGCACTGGGGGCTCCCTCACAGCACTGGGGGCTCCCTCACAGCACTGGGAGCTCCCTCACAGCACTGGGGGCTCCCTCACAGTACTGGGAGTCTTCCTTTATATCACTGGGGAGCTCCCTCACTGCAATGGGGGGCTTCCTCACAACAATGGGAGCCCTCCTCATGGTATTGGGTGGCTCCCTAACAGCATTGGTGGGGGCTTTATATTTTTGGGGTATTCCCTTACAGCATTAGGGGGCTTCCTTTATATCATTGGGGGCTTAGAGTATTGGGAGGCTTTATATTTTTGGGGGTTACCTCATCATTAGGGGGCTTCCTCACAGTTTTTGGGGGCTTTCTCATAACAATAGCTTCCTCACAGCATTTGGGGTCTCCTTTATATCATTGGGGGACTTTCTCATAGCAGTGTGGGAGCTTCCTCACAGCATGGGGCTTTCGCGTAGTCAACCTTCTCACATGGTGCTCGGTGCTCCAGAAGGGATGTCACTGTGGACGAGATGGAAGCCTCGTCACCTTTTCTGACTCAGCCCTGGAGTCCCACTACCATTTTCACTGCATTCTCTTGGTCCCAAATGAGTCACTCAGGTCAGCCTGGATTGCAGAGGAAGGGACAAAGACCTCGTGTCTCCTTGTGAGAAATGCCAGAGAGTTGGGGGGCGCAGCGACCTCGGCATGTAGTGGACACGGCTGTCTCCCTTGCCGCCCCTTTCCTCCTCACGAAGCCCCATTCTTTTGCTGACATTCACAAGCCAACTGGACGAACGCCGTGGGCAGTCCGCCCTGTGCATGTCGCCTCAGCAGGGCCCAAGCCAGACTCAGGCCGCGCTTCCAGGTGCCACGAGTGCCTGTGCCGGGCTCCGCCAGGCGGTGCAGCAGGGTCAGGCGGGAGGCAGTGAGACGGGCCCCACTCCTGTTGACCGTTCCACCAGCACCTTCAGTTTGTGGAAGTGGTTGTGTTCGGAGAGATCTCGACAAAGGTCTCTCTGTCCCCTAGGCTGGAGTACAGTGGTACATAATCATGGCTCACTGCAGCTTCAACCTCCCAGACTCAAGTGATCCCCCTGCCTCAGCCTCCCAAGCAGCTGGGACTACAGGCGCCCGCCACTATGTCCAGCTAATTTTTTTTTTTTTTTTTAAGTAGAGATGGGTTTCACCAGGTTGGCCTGTTGGCCAGGCTGGTCTTGATCTCCTGACCTCATGATTCGCCTGCCTCAGCCTCCCAAAGTGCTGGGATTACAGGCGTGAGCCACTGCACCCGACTGAGAGCAGCTTTTTTTTTTTTTTTTTTGAGTCTCAAAAGCAACAGGAAGTTTGATTGAGGTTATATCTGCTTGATTTATATTTTATTTATTTATTTGAGACAGAGTTTCACTCTGTTGCCCAGGCTGGAGTGCAGTGGCGTGATCTCAGCTCACTGCAACCTCCACCTCCCAGGTTGATGCAATTCTCCTGCTTCAGCCTCTGGAGTAACTGGGATTACAGGCGCCTGCCACCATGCCTGACTTATTTTTTTTTGTATTTTTAGAAGAGACAGGGTTTTGCCATCTTGGCCAGGCTGGTTTCAAACTCCAGACCGCAAATGATCTGCCCGCCTCAGCCTCCCAAAGTGTTAGGATTACAGGCATGAGCTACTGCCCCAGGCCATTGCTGCATGATTTATAGATAATAACATTTACTGAGAAAACCAGTGGAATCTCTGTAAACTGTTAGAACCACAGGAGGATCCAGAGTCGTTGCCAGATACAGGGTCAGTCTACAGAAACTGGTGATGCTTCTACTGGCAACCCACCAGAAAGTGTAACTGCTCTTGTAACAGTAACCAGAAAACCCAGAAAATGTTCAAAAATTAATCTAACCAGGAAGCTCCCCATAAAGAAGACCATCAGACTTAATCATGGATGGAGGTAAGGGTCTGAGTAAATGAAGAAGATCCCGTGGTCATGGAGGGGAAGATCTATTAGTATAACGATGGGCTCCTTTAGCCAGATGAGTCCATAAATACATTTAAAAAGTTGTTATAAAGTTGGTCAAGCATGGTGGCTCATGCTGGTAATCCCAGCACTTCGGGAGGCTAAGCCGGGAGGATCAGTTGAGCCCAGGAGTTTGAGGCCAGCCTGGGCAACATAGCGAGACACTGTCTCTATAAAAAACACAAAAATTAGCTGGGCTTGGTGACACACACCTGTAATCCTAGCTACTTAGGAGACAGAGGTAGGATCGCTTGAGCCTGGGATGTTATGGCTGTAGTGAGCCACGGCCATGAATGTGCCACCACATTCCAGCATGGGTGACAGAGTAAGACCCTGTCTCAGAATAAAATAAATTTTCTTTTTCTCTCTCCTTCCCTCTTTCTTTCTTTCTTTCTGTCTTTCTGTCTTT
>NW_022436948.1:3377002-3450086 GCF_009761245.1 Sapajus apella | reverse complement strand
TTCGCTCTTGTTACCCAGGCTGGAGTGCAATGGCGCGATCTCGGCTCACCGCAACCTCCGCCTCCTGGGTTCAGGCAATTCTCCTGCCTCAGCCTCCTGAGTAGCTGGGATTACAGGCACACGCCACCATGCCCAGCTAATTTTTTGTATTTTTAGTAGAGACAGGGTTTCACCATGTTGACCAGGATGGTGTCGATCTCTTGACCTCGTGATCCACCCGCCTCGGCCTCCCAAAGTGCTGGGATTACAGGCTTGAGCCACCGCGCCCGGCCTCTTTCTTCTTTCTTTCTTTCCTTTTCCTTCCTTCCTTCCTTCCTTCCCTCCCTCCTTCCCTCCCTCCTTCCTTCCTTCCTTCCTTTTTTGTTTGTCTGAGGCAGAGTCTTTCTTTGTCATCAGGCTGGAGTGCAGTGGCACAATCTCGGCTTACTGCAACCTCTGCCTCCTGGGTTCAAGCAGTCCTTCTGCCTCAGCCTTCTAATTAGCTGGGACTGCAGGTGTGTCCCACCATGCCCAGCTAATTTTTTTTTTTTTTTTTTTTTTTTTAAGAGACCAGATTTCATCATGTTGGCCAGGCTGGTCTCAAACTCCTGACCTTAGGTGATCCGCCCACCTCGGGCTCCTAAAGTGATGGGATTACAGGCGTGAGCCACCGTGCCCAGCCAATATGAAGTGTTTCTTGATAGCATAGACATTATTTTGTTTGCTACCCTGTCCTTAGCACTTAGAACAGCTAGGCATAAAGAAGACATTCAGTAAGCATCTGTGGAGTGAGTGAAGGGCTCTGTGAGCTGTCCGTGCCTTCCCAATGGGCAGTTACCTCAAACTCTTTCCCACTCTGCCTCGTGTGTTGTGACTGCACGATGGATGAGTGCAGTTGACTTCCCTGTTTCCTGTTGGTGGATGGGTAGGTTTGTTTCTATTTTTTGTTACTGTGAATAAAAAAATTCTTTAGCATCTAGAGTTTCTTGCTAAAAGTTTTTAGTGCCCTTTAAAAGGAGGCTTTGACACAGAAAAGATTATTTAAGTTTATTTTAAAATCAACATTTATTAATGTAGAGAGTTACAGGCTTGATTTTTCTCTATTTTATATAGAAGTTGCTAGTTTTATTCTCTCTATAAAACCTCTCTCTTTTTTTTCTTTCTCTCTTTTTTTTTTTTTTTTTGAGGCACAATCTTGCTCTGTGAGCCACGCTGGAATGCAGTGGCCTGATCTCAGCTCACTGCAACTTTCGCCTCCCTGGCCCAAGCTTTCCTCTCACCTCAGCCCCCCCAAGTACTGGGGACTACAGGTACACCACCACACCCCAGCTAATTTTTGTATTTTTAGTACTGATAAGGTCTCACCCTGTTGGCCATGCTGGTCTCAAACTCCTGGCCCCAAGTGATCCGCCTACCTCAGCCTCCCAAAGTGCTGGGGTTACAGTTGTGAGCCACTGCGACTGGCCACATTTAGTAAGTTTTAACTTTCACCTTGAAGATAGCCTTTGAACAACTTAAGCTGATCAGACCAAATACATCTTTTTTTTTTCTGAGATGGAGTCTCGCTGTTATTGGCCTGGGCTGGAGAGCAGTGGCGCAATCTTGGCTCACTTCAACCTCTGCCTCCCGGGTTCCAGCAATTCTCCTGCCTTAGCTTCCCAAGAAGCTGAGATTACGGGTGCCTACCACGTAGAGACGAGGTTTCACCATGTTGGCCAGGCTGGTCTCAAACTCCTGACCTCAGGTGAACTACCCGCCTCGGCCTCCCAAAGTACTGGGGTTACAGGCATGAGCCGCCATGCCCAGCCAAAATATGTCATTTTTAATGATAGTTCCATTTACAATTTAAACGCCCTTATGCGTTATAACCACTGTAAATATCTGACTATGCAAGTAAAACGTTCTTAAGTAAATCTGATCATTTAAAATTACTGTCCAGGTGTGGTGCCTCATGCCTGTAACTTCAGCACTTTGGGAGGCCAAGATGGGCAGATCACATGAAGTCAGGAGTTTGTGACCAGCTTGGCCAACATGGTGAAACCCTGTAGCCCTGCATGGGTGCAGGTGCCTGTAATCCCAGCTACTTGGAGGCTGACGTACAAGAACTGCTTGAACCTGGGAGGCAGAGGTTGCAGTGAGCTGAGATTGCGCCACTGCACTCCATCCTGGACAACAGAGCAAGTCTTATCTCAAAAAAAAAAAAATTAGCTGGGCGTGGTGGTGGGCACCTGTAATCCCAACTACTTGGGAGGCTGAGGCAGGAGAATCACTTGAACCCAGGAGGCAGAGGTTGCAATGAGCTGAGATCACGCCACTGCACTCCTGTCTGGGTGACAGAGTGAGACTTTGTCTCAAAACAAAAAACAAAAAAACCCCAAAATTATCTACACAGTACATCTCAAGTTCTCAGACTTTGCTCTTAGACCTGGAGTCACTACCTGGTTCTCACTGCTGTGTTCCCAGTGCTGTGAAGAGTGCCTGGCGACCCACAAACTTGAAGACATGGGTGGTATTCACTGTCTGAGTAAATGTCTCTCTTGTACCTTTTAACTAAAAAAGAAGTGTCTGTAATCAGTAACTTAATTACACATTTTAAATTGGAATCAAGGCCAAAATCGAAGATTAATTGGCCAAATTTTCTTAAATACTACCAACACCTTTAAATGCCAAATGCATAGATTATTTTGAAGCTAAACACTAAAATGTCAAACCCTAAACCATTGATAGAGGGGCTAAACAAACTAAGGCAGTAATGCAGTTGTCTCCGGTGAGTAGGGTTCCTTCGGGGCCTCCCCCAGCCCCCTCGACCGTGCCTCCTTGCTTAGTCTCTCTGGGACTGCCTGGCTGCTGGCTTCCCTTCCCACTCATTCCTCTGATCTGGGCAAAGGAAAACACTACCACCACCTGGTGAGATTCAGCCAGTCTGTTTTTTTTTCCCCTATTAACTTAACATTCTTTGAGTGTATCAGCCAGTCTGTTAACATCGGATTCCTGTTTCTCCAGAATGCTTACAGATATTAAGATGCCAGCCTGTTAGGTTCTGTCCAGTTTTCATGTTTTTGTCTGCCTTTAAAGTCACAACACTAAAGCTTATATTCCTGGGGTGGTTTTGAGACAAGCAGAACTTTTTTTTGTGGCTGAGTTACAGATGGTGAAACTGCTTTCCAAACCTGTGACACCACGTGTGGCTCACAGGACTGACTCTGCGGAGTTCCAGGTTTTACTTCATCTTTGCTAGCAAAGAGCATTACTTTTGTTTTAAATTTAATAATTGCTATGTGGAAAAAGATATGCTATCTTAATTTTTTTATTTCTTCAATTACTAATGAGTTTTAATATTTCTGTACATGAAGGTTGGAAAGTTGTGTCTTCCTCATTTTAGTCTGGACAGAGCTCTAAAGGTGACAAAGAACTTCAATAAATGATGTGTCCTTTTTTATTGGGTTAAACTGTAGAAATAAAGTAAAATAACTGTGTCTGCTGCTTAAACACTGTGGTATGATACTACATTGGATTGGTAATTCGTCGACTGGGAATTTAGAACCCCATGTTATGTTAAGAAGTTAAGACACTAAGTTTGAAGATCAGAGAAACTTATTTTTTGTGTGGAAGAGGGGAAAGAAGTAGAGATCAATTGATTGTCTCTAAATCTCAGGCCAGCCTTTGGTTTTTATATAATGCCAAGAAGAGCAGTTTTTGATCAAGGTGAGCCTGTTGAGCCCTCACTCTTCAGCTGGATGCTTTTAGTTCATTCCGAGTGAATGATAGGTTTCACTGAGTCAGATGCCGCCTTGGGCCTGCCTGCATCTGAGTTGGCTGACAGAGGTCCTGCCCTCAGCACAAGATTGTCACCTGAAGCCTCAGACATCGTGCTGGGATGAACCTTGTAAATTCTATGGGAAACTATTTGTCTGATTGCAGGAACCTGTTGGGTTTACTACCAAAATGTGGTTTATCCTTATGCTGGAGAGTGGAATTTAGCAAGGAACTCCACAAATTATAGTAATTCACAAATCCACGTGAACAGTGCCTTCTGGAGTGGGCAGAGCCATCTATGGCAGCTCCCTCCGGCTTCTTGCTGTCTGGCAGGAGGGCTGGCTGCCTTGGTGCTCTGCCCTCCTGTTTTTTCTCACAACATATGTGAGTCCTAAAGAGTTGCCTTTTTCTCTTTTAATTCCTTGCATAGAATTTCCCTGTTCTGTTGTAGGGAAAACACATTTCCAAAGCTTTTCAGGCAAATATGAAGTTTTTTTTTTTTTTTTTGAGACAGAGTTTCACTCTTGTTACCCAGGCTGGAGTGCAATGGCGCAATCTCGGCTCACCGCAACCTCTGCCTCCTGGGTTCAGGCAATTCTCCTGCCTCAGCCTCCTGAGTAGCTGGGATTACAGGCACACGCCACCATGCCCCGCTGATTTTTTGTATTTTTAGTAGAGACGGGGTTTCACCATGTTGACCAGGATGGTCTCGATCTCTTGACCTCGTGATCCACCCACCTCGGCCTCCCAAAATGCTGGGATTACGGGCTTGAGCCACTGCGCCCGGCGAAGGTTTTCCTTTAGAGTCGTTATACCAGTATATATGAGGTATAGAAGTTTTAACCAGGTTTTTTTTTTTTTTCTTTCTGTCTTTTTTTTCTTAAGACAGGGTCTTACTCTGCTGCCCAGGCTGGAGTACAGTGGCGTGATCTCCGCTCGCTGCAACCTCTGCCTCCTGGTTGAAGCAATTCTCCCATCTCAGCCTCCTGAGTCGCTGGGACTACAGGCACACGCCACCATACCTAGCTAATTTTTATATTTTTAGTAGAGATGGGGTTTTACCATATTGGCCAGGCTGGTCTTGAACTCTAGACCTCAGGTGCCCCACTCGCCTCAGCCTCCCAAAGTGCCGAGATTACAGGTATGAGCCACCATGCCTGGCTGTTTACTTATATTTTTGCCAGTTTCTTTGTAGAGTGCCTCTCAATTTGGGTTCGTGGGTGTATCCTGAGCATTGGACTCACAGCTTGCATTTTAGGAAGGGCTGCACAGAAGCCCAGGACGGTGTGTCCTCTTCAGTGCGTCATTTCAAGGAGGCCCATGATGTTAATTTCACCATTTGATTAAGGTGTTTTCTACCACATCTCTCCATCCTGAAGTTACTTGTTTTCCTTTTGTAATTAATAAGTATCTTGGGTCTGGTGCTGTGGTGCACGCCTGTAATCCCAGCACTTTGGGAGGCTGAGGTTGGGGATGGCTTGAGTCCAGGAGTTCAAGACCAGCCTGGGCAACAGAGTGACCACTGCCTACAAAAAAATGCAAAAATTAGCCAGGTGTGGTGGCATATTTCTGTAGTTCTAGCTACTCGGGAGACTGAGTGTGGGAGGCTGAGACCGCAGTGAGCCAGTCTTGCCACTGCATTCCAGCCTAGGAGATAGAGCAAGAACCCATCTCAGATAAAAAATAAAAAGTATCTTGTGGCAGATACTTTGAGATGGTGCACGTTTCCTTCTCGTCATACTTTCATAAGCTAGTGTTAGCATCCATTGATTCCTGTGTGACACTACTTCCTGTGCTGGTTGCAAATGCTGATGTTCAAGAGCTGTGTATATATATGTATTTAAATTGGATATACTGGACAAATTTATTTAAAGACACAAACTACCAAATACACAGAAAATTAAATAGACAACCTGAATAGCCCTATATCTATTAAAGAAATTGAATCACTAATTAATAACCTTAGAAGCACCAGTGCCAGATGGTTTCACTGATGAATTTTATAAAACATTTAAAAAAGAAATAATAGAAATTCTTTACAATCTCTTCCAGAAAATAGAAGCAGAAGGAATACTTCCTAACTCATTCTGGGTGATAATCATTACCTTTTTTTTTTTCTCTCATTGTTGAGTTTTATTTTATTATTATTTTTTCTTTTTTTCTTTTTTTTTTAATTGCATTTTAGGTTTTTGGGTACATGTGAAGAACATGCAAGATTGTTGCATCGGTACACACATGGCAGCCTGGTTTGCTGCCTTCCTCCCCTGTATTTATATTTTTAAAGAAAAACTTATTCTAACCCTTGTTAAAGATGGCAAGGCACTTAGTGCTTTGGGAGACCAAGGCAGGATGATAGCTTGAGGCCAGGAGCTTGAGACCAGCCTGGGCAACATAGTGAAACTTCATGTCTACAAAAAATTTAAAAATTAGCCAAGTGTGGTGGTGCGAGCCTGTAGTCATAGCTCCGTGGGAGGCTGAGGCAGGAGGATCACTTGAGCCCAGGGATTCAAGGCTGCAGTCAGTGTACCACGATTGCACCACTGCACTCCAGCCTAGGTGGCAGAGCAAGACCTTGTCTCAAGAAAGCAGAACAAAGGGCAGGCTATTCAGGATGATCATGGTAGGTGTAGGGACTGCTGCAATGGGATTTTGCAATAGGGGGACTAGGAGCAGGGGTAGGGGCCATGGATGGAAAATTACCAAGCAGAAACATCAGGTGCGGAGGGTTCTGGCTGCACCGACCTAACAGCGTTCTGTGGAAGGTAGGCCAGGGAAGGCCCCAGTCTGGACCGTAAACCCTCGGGAGTCCCGATCTCTCTCGAGCAGTGCACTGATGCCAGCATCCCAGATGTGTTTGTTAGTCCATCATCCTTTAGCCAAATGTGCTTGGAAAACCTAGATGGTGAGACTTAAAAATGTCCTGGAGAATTGTCTCCCAACAAAGTGGCTGACTGTGTGTGGCTGTATTGTCACAGACCCTCCCAGATGTGTATGTTTCAAGTTTTGTTCAGTTGGAACTCTTTGGAAGCTGGCACAACTACATAGAAACCCACATAAGTTAGCCACCATGCCAGCTAATTAAAAAAAAATTGTTTTTGTAGAGATGGGGTCTCGCTCTGTTGCCCAGACTAGTCTTTTTTTGGATGGAGTCTCGCTCTTGTTGCCCACGCTGGAGGGCAGTGGCATGATCTTGGCTCACTGCAGCCTCCACCTCCCCGGTTCAAGCCATTCTCCTGCCTCAGCCTCCCGTGTAGCTGGGACTACAGGCGTGCCACCACACCTGGCTAATTTTTTGTATTTTTAGTAGAGATAGGGTTTCACTGTGTTAGCCAGGTTGGTCTCAATCTCCTGACCTCATGATCTGCCTGCCTCAGCCTCCCAAAATGCTGGGATTACAGGTGTGAGCCCCCACGCCCGGCCGGCCCAAGTTAGCCTTGAACTCCTGTGCTCAAGTGATCCTCCCGCCTCAGCCTCCCAAAGTAGTGGGATTACAGGTGTGAGCCTCCATACTCAGCTAATTTAGCTAGTTTTCTTTGTTTTGTTTTGTTTTGTTTTTTTGAGACAGAGTCTCAGTCACCCAGGCTGGAGTGCAGTGGCGTGATCTCGGCTCACTGAAGCCTCTGCCTCCTGGGTTCAAGCAATTCTCCTGCCTTAGCCTCCCAAGTGGTTGGGATTATAGGCATATGCCACCATGCCCAGCTAATTTGGGTATTTTTAGTAGAGACGGGATTTTGCCATGTTGGTCAGGCTGGTCTCTAACTTCTGACCTCAGGTGATCCTCCTGCTTCAGCCTCCCAAAATCTTGGTATTCCGGGCATAAGTCATAATGCCTGGCCCCATGTGCTGATTATCTCATTTTCTCCAAGCAGACTAGGACTTAGAGATGGTCCCACAAAGCCCCGCTGACCGCTTTGTAGCACCTCTCCACAGGACTAGTGCTGTGTGTCAGCAGACGTCACCTCTGTGAGGATGGAGGCTACTCAGACACAGAGCCTGGCCTCAGGAGCCTTATGTTCCAGCAACCACTTGAATAATAATCATAAAAATTAAAATTGTAAAATAGTTTGTCAATTGTGCATTAAACCAAAAAATTAAAAATTAGCCTTAAGTGGAACAAGGAGATACGGGATGAAGGCAAGCAAATTGTGTGTCCAAAAATGTGTCATGCCAGTGATTATTACCTTCAGGCCAAGTTTATGATTCAGCCTCTTAGAAACATTTTTTTTTTTTTTTTTTTTTTTTTTTTTTTTGAGACGGAGTTTCGCTCTTGTTACCCAGGCTGGAGTGCAATGGCGTGATCTCAGCTCACCGCAACCTCCGTCTCCTGGGTTCAGGCAATTCTCCTGCCTCAGCCTCCTGAGTAGCTGGGATTACAGGCACGCGCCACCATGCCCAGCTAATTTTTTGTATTTTTAGTAGAGACGGGGTTTCACCACGTTGACCAGGATGGTGTCGATCTCTTGACCTCGTGATCCACCCGCCTCGGCCTCCCAAAGTGCTGGGATTACAGGCTTGAGCCACCGCGCCCGGCTTAGAAACATTTTAATTTAGTGCCTACTGACATCAAAGACTGTGCTAGTAGTTGGGGATGCAGCAAGACAAGCTCATGGCCCTTAAGGAACTTGTAGTTCAAATAAACAACTGAAATACTGGGCTGGGCAGAGGGTGCTGTGTGAGGACCTAGCAGGGACAAACTTAACACTGGTGTGGGCGAGATTCATCAGGAAGACTCTCTGGAGAAGGTGATGTGAGTGATGATGCATGGTCCCCTCCTAGCTATGCAGAGAGGGGAGTGTGTCTGGGCAGAGCTGTCAGGCTGGGGATAACCTGGAATGCTGCGGAAGCTAAATGTGGTGATTGCTTTATTTATACAACTTGGAGTATGGAAGGGGGTCATTGGGGATGCTGAAGCCTGTGGGTGAAGGTTGGGCAGAGGCGATTTTAAGCATGTGGGTCACATGGTCAGATTTTCATTTTAGAAAGCTGGGAGAATGGGCCTGCTCAGGTGGCTCACACCTTGTGTTAGTTCGTTTTCACACTGCTGATAAAGACATATCCAAGACAGGGCAATTTATAAAAGAAAGGGGTTTAATTGGACTTAAAGTTTCACATGGCTGGGGAGGCCTCACAATTATAGTGGAAGGCAAGGAGGAGCAAGTCATGCCTTACATGGATGGCAGCAGGCAAAGAGAGGAGCACTTGTTCAGGGGAATGCCTCTTTTTAAAACCACCAGATCTTATGAGACTTACTATCACAAGAACAGCACAGAAGAGACTTGCCCCGTGATTCAGCTACCTCCCACCAAGTCCCTCCAATAATACGTGAGAATTCAAGAGGAGATTTGGGTAGAGACACAGCCAACCATATCATTCCACTCTTGGCCCCTTCCAAATCTCACATCATCACATTTCAAAGCCAGTCATGCCTTCCCAGTAGTCCCCCAAAGTCTTAACTCACTTCAGCGTTAACTCAAAAGTCACAGTCCAAAGTCTCATCTGAGACAAAGCAAGCCCCTTCCACCTATCAGGCTATAAAATCAAAAGCAGTTGAGTTACTTCCTAAATACAGCAGGGGTATAGGCATTGGGTAAATACAGCCATTTCAAATGGGAGAAACTGGCCAAAACACTGGGGCCACAGGCCCCACGCAAGTCTGAAATCCAGCAGGGCGGTCAAATCTTAAAGCTCCAAAATGATCTCTTGTGACTCCCTGTCTCACATCCAGGTCACACCGATGTAAGAGATAGGTTCCCATGTCTTGGGCAACTCTGTTCCTTTGGCTTTGCAGGATACAGTTTCCCTCCTGGCTACTTTCACAGGCTGGCCTTTAGTGTGTGCAGCTTTTCCAGGTGCACGGTACAAGCTGTCAGATCTACCATTCTGGAGTCTGGAGGATGGTGGCTCTCTTCTCACAGCTCCACAAGGTAGTACCCCAGTAGGGACTCTCTGTGAGGCCTCCAGCCCCACATTTTCTTTCTATACAGTCATAGCAGAGGTTCTCCATGAGGACCCTACCCTTGCAGTCAGCATCTGCCTGGACATCCAGGCATTTCCGTACATCTCCTGAAATCTAGGTGGAGGTTCCCAAACTTCAGTTCTTGACTTCTGTGTACTCTCAGGCCCAATACCACATGGAAGCTGCCAAGGCTTGAGACTTGCATCCTCTGAAGCCATAGCCCAAGCTCTACATTTTCAGCTGTGGCTGGAGCAGCTGGGACATAGGACGCCAAGTCCCTAGGCAGCACACAGCATGGGGACACTGGGCCTGGCCCACAAAACCAGTTTTTCCTCCTAGGCCTCTGGGCCTGTGACAGGAGGGGCTGCTGTGAGGACTTCCGACATTTCCCCATTGTCTTGGGAATTAACATTTGGCTCCTTGTTACTTATGCAGATTTCTGCAGCCAGCTTGAATTTCTCCTCAGAAAATGGGATTTTCTTTTCCATCACATTGTCAGGCTACAAATTTTCCAAACTTTCATGCTCTGCTTCCTTTATAAAGCCAAATGCTTTCAACAGCACCCAAGTCACCTCTTGAATGCTTTGATGCTTAGGAATTTCCACCAGATACCCTAAATCATCTCTCAAGTTCAGACCTCCACAAATCTCTAGGGCAGGGGCAAAATGCTGCCAGTCTCTTTGCTGAAACATAACAAGAGTCACCTTTGCTCCAGTTCCCAACAAGTTCCTCGTCTCCATGTGAGAGCACCTCAGCCTGGACTTTATTGTCCATATTGTTATCAGCATTTTTGTCAAAGCCATTCAGCAAGTTTCTAGGAAGTTCCGAACTTTCCCTCATTTTCCTGTCTTCTTCTGAGCCCTCCAAACTGTTCTAGCCTCTACCTGTTACCCAGTTCCAAAGTTGCCTCTACATTTTCAGGTGTCTTTTCAGCAGTACCACACTCCTGGTACCAGTTTACTTTGTTAGTCCATTTTCATGCTGCTGATAAAGACATACCCAAGACTGGGCAGTTTTCAAAAGAAAGAGGTCTAATGGATTCACAGTTCCACATGGCTGGGGAAGCCTCACAATCATGGTGGAAGGCAAGGAAGAGCAAGTTATGTCTTACATGGATGGCAGCAGGCAAAGAGAGGAGCTTGTGTGCAGGGGAATGCCTCTTTTTAAAACTATCAAGTCTCATGTGAGACTCATTCACTATCATGAAAGCAGCATGGGAAAGACCTGCCCCCCATGATTCAATTACCTCTTACTGGGTCCCTCCCACAACACGTGGGAATTCAAGATGAGCATTGGTTGGGGACACAGCCAGACCATATTACACCTGTAATCCCACCATTTTGGGTTGCTGAAGCAGGATAATTGCTCAAGCCCAGGAATTCAAGACCAGCCTGAGCAATATAGCGAGACTTCTTCTCTACAAAAAATAAAAAAAGTTAGCCAGCATTGTGGTGTGGGCCTGTAGTTCCTGCTATTTGGGAGGCTGGGGTACGAACATCCCTTGAGCTCAGGAAGTTGGGGCTGTAGTGAGCTACAGTTGCACTGCAGTCCAGCCTAGCTGGCAGAACAAGACCCTGTCTCTAAAAAAAAGGAGAAAAGGCCAGGTGCAGTGGCTCACACCTGTAATCCCAGCACTTTGGGAGGCTAAGGTGGGTGAGGTAGATCACAAGGTCAGGAGATTGAGACCATCCTGGCCAACATGGTGAAACCCTGTCTCTGCTAAAATACAAAAATTAGGTGGGTGTGGTGGCACATGCCTGTAGTCCTAGCTACTCAGGAGGATAAAGCAGGAGAATTGTTTGAACCTGGGAGATAAATGTTGCAGTGAGCTGAGATTGTGCCACTGCACTCCAGCCTGGAGACAGAGCAAGACGCCATCTCAAAAAAATAAAAAGGAGAAAGAAAGCATGGAGAATGGACTGGTAGAGGGCAAGACTAGAGGCTCATACAACCAGGTAGGAGACTACTACCACCATCAAGGTGTGAGGTGATGGCACTGAATGGAGCCACTCCTTGTGGCGAAGGGGAGCAGATGGAAGTGAAATTGGAGAGAAAGCAGGGATTTGGAGGAGAGCCAGGTTATGGTCAAGGCAGAGGCCTGTTAGGAGAGATTCAGTGACAAGTTTGCAGATGTGTGGGTCTCTGTCAAAACGGGAGTCTTGGGGAAGAATTTATGAAGTGTTTCCACATATATATATATATATTTTTAAATTTTTTTATTTTTTTAAATTTTTTTTCAAATTTTGAGACAGAGTCTCACTCTGTCACCCAGGCTGGAGTACAGTGGTGCAATCTTGGCTCACTGCAGCCTCTGCCTTCTGGGTTCAAGCAATTCTTCTGCCTCAGCCTTCCGAGTAGCTGGGACTATAGGTGCGCGCCACCACTCCCGGCTAATTTTTTGTAGAGCTTGGGTTTCACTCTGTTGACCAGGATGGTCTTGATCTCCTGACCTCATGATCTGCCCGCCTCAGCCTCTCAAAGTGCTAGGATTACAGGCATAAGCCACGGCTCTCTGCCTGTTTCCTCATATTTTAATTGCACGTATTCCATTTCACGGGTTATCATTATCTGTTTTACCAGGCTTCTGTTGAAAGTGCTTTCCAGCCTTTTCTGTTACCAGTGGCTCTCCTGCCGTGTTGCAGGGTGTACCTGTGTCGATAGGATTGCCCTGGGCCGTGGGAGTGCTCCGCCACAGCCTCCTCCCTGCAGGCTCTCCTGCTCATCGGCAGCAGGCTCAGCCCCCGCTTCCTTGGCGCTCAGCTGTCCTTGCCGTGGCTGGCACTCCCACGTCCTTGGTCCTCCTTTTCCCTGTGGCTTTGGGGGCATTGCCTGGTTCTCTTGCTGTCCCCTGGCAGCTCTTCATCCTGTGCTGGGTCCTCCTGTCTCCCTGTCTCCATGAACTGCAGACTGTCTTCTAGCATGGGCTGTCCTCTTCCTGGATGGTCTCATCAAGTCTTAAGGCTTTAATCACAGTAAATATCTAAAAATAAAGTTTTAGCCACCATTCTGGCAGATTTTTTATTATTATTATTATTGTAGGGACAGGGTCTTGCTATGTTGCCCAGGCTGGTCTTAACCTGGACTAAAGTGATCCTCCCACGTCAGCCTCAAAGTGCTGGGATTACAGGCATGAACCACCATGCCCAGTTGGACATACATATCTTTTGGAGGACACAGTTCAACCCCCAACACGTACTAACCATACTTGGATGATGGCCAAATTTGTGTTTAGAGTCTAGACTCCCTTACTCAGAGTTTTAATGTGGGTGTCTGAGAAGCATCTCAAACCTAAAATGTCCCAGCATGCTCTCCCCTCCGAGGCCACAGAAGCTGCTCGTGTTGACTGTGCCCCTTCTCTTGAACCCACTGATTGTACCCTATCTCATGCACATTCACTGGGCCCCTCCCTTGTACTTATTGACTGTGCCCCCTCCCTTGTACCCATGACTTTGCTCCCTCCCTTTTACCCATTGACTGTGCCCCCTTGATGGCTCCAAAATGATGCTTTTAAGGGCGAGTCCTAGCTCAGCCTCTGGCCATCTCAGTGGCTGTGGCCACATTGCTCAGGCTTCTCAGGTGTAAGTGGCATCACAGCAGTGCCTCCTTCAGGTGTTGTGAGGGCACATGGCGCTAGGATGGCTCCTGTGCTCAGGAGGTGGCCTGGCTGCTGCCACTGCTGCTGCTGTGAGCACCCGACTCAGAGTTCCTTTTAACCATCTCACTCAGGATAGGGTGGTAGTCTGGCATCCTGCAAGGCTTGGACAGGACTTCTTTCCGTTTCACACGGTCTCCTAAAGTGCTGCTTTCCTTGATGTTCTTGCTAATTCAGAACAAGTGGCACGACTGCCCTTGACCTCTACATGACCTTCTCAGGGCGGCCCAGACTCTGAATGTCTGTGACCTGCACCAGCAGTGGCGAGGCCGTGCCGGCTGTGGTCCAGCCTGGCTGCCCTCCCCCGCTCTGTAGGTGCTGCTCATGTTCCTGCTCCATCCTTCCTGCTCATCAGTGGCATTTTGTGGTTTTCTGTTGTCATTAAGCAAGTGTGCTCCTGCTTACCTATCTGTATGATGTGCACGTGTTTACAAGCATGCCCGCCTCAGTCTCCCAGAGCACCTCTTTTCCATCCCTGTCCTAGGCCTCTGTGTTAGCCGCTCGTCTCTTTCAAACACTAAACACCCTGATCTCCGCGTGCCTCTCGAGTCTCGTCCGAAATAGCATCTTCTCAGGGAGGCCTGCTCTGACCACACGGCCCTGGAAGGCAGCCCAGGCACCCTCTCACTTCACCCTCTGCCCAGCCTGGGCCCTGTGCCTTGTGTCTCCTCCTTGGCTGGTTTGTTCCAGGAGGGCTGAGGCCCTGGCTGTCATGCTCACTGCTGCCCCTTGGGCCCAGCACACTGCCTGGCATGTGCAGGCATTGATTTGATGTTCGTTGGGCAATGAACGACTGGCTGAAAATGTAATAGCAAGTCAGGGCCCAGCACAGGAAAATAAGTGCTATGTCAGTGAAGGGCTGCTAAGTAGGATTTGGCTTATCACATACTGCTTAGGCTAACTTTTTTCTCTCTGTGTAAAAATATGAATTTTTAAAAATCGGATGTTGTGGAATGAAGGAAACAAAACAAAACCAAAAAAAATGCTCTACGACTATTAACTGATGTTATTCTGGTTTTGTTCTCCAGACACCATTCGCTTTTCACTCAAGATGATTTGATGTCTTATAGAACTCTGGTGAACCATGATGGCTACACAGACATTAAGTATAGACAGCTATCAAGATGGGCAACAGGTGAGCTTGAACTTGATTCTGCATTCTGGCTACAAATCAACCTGACACTCAAGCATGGACATTGCTTTGTATACTTATAATTCAATTGCCATGAGATTGCATGTTCAGCATTAGTGTATTACGCATTTATTGTATGTTTGTGTTCAGAGAAATATGCCATAGAATAATTAACATTATTTCCTTAACTGATACTGAAATTGCCAGGACTCTTGACTTCCCTAAGTCATGACAGTTTCTTGGGAATTTACTGTCAGTGTTAATGTCAGTGTTAATTAGCATTGTTACTTTGAAAGAAAACGTGGCTGATTTTCATGATGACAGATTCCCATGTTGACTGGTGGCTCTTCTGAGTCTCTAACTGGATCAGCCTTTGAATGGGAATCCTGTGGCTTTGTCTCCCTGGTAGGCATGAGAGGGGCTGTCCCAGCGATGGATTTGCAAGGTTCCCGCGCTCCATGTTTGTGCCTTGCTCATGCTGGATGGTTGTGCCGTACACAGGCAGCTCGCCATTGCCCTCCCACTATAGATGAGACTTTGTTTTCCTGGGAGCTATAGTGTTTTGTGCTTTTGAATATCTGAGTGTTTTGTGTTCTGTGACCTGAATGAATTGAGGAGCAAGAGGATTGAGGCTTGGCTGAGGCCCTTGCTGTCTTTCTTGGCCTTCGATCTTGCTAAACACTGTGTTCTCCATTTTCGCGCTCCTAAGACATACCTGGAAAAAACAAAAACGAAAACCAAACACTGCGTTCTGAGCCCACTGGCACTTGTCTCATCATCCCACTGACTCTGGAGCCAGTGAAGGGATTTGGCCCTGCCCTTTACTTTCCTGCCCAGCAGGCAGGGTCAGTGCAGTGCCCCCTCGGCTCTCCTCCCCATCTCGAGGACTTCGATGGCAAGGGCCAGACTCCAGGTGACTCACCGGAGCCATGTTGATGAGTTCTGAGGAGGGATTAGAAGCTGGGGCGCTAGGACCCGTTTTCCTGGTGGTTGATTTTACCAACAAGTCCTTGTTCAGTGCCTGTTGCAGATTTTTGGTGGTGGTAGTATTTTTGCTTTGTATAGCAATTAAAGGAGAGAAATTCTGTGTAGTCACCCTGCTTCCTTAGCCTAGAAGTCCTTAGTCCTTTGGTATTTCCAATTGATCTTTTTTTTTTTCTAAAATGCAAATCTAATGATATCCCTCCTGAGCTCTCCAGTGACTCCCTGTGGATTCCTGTGGGTTTCATGCAAAGACTGAGCTGCCCTGTGGTCCGAATCAGGCAGCCCCTCTGGACCCCAGGCCATCCCCAGCATCTCTTCCTGGCATGCCTTGGGCAGCTCTCTGCCTGCCATGGGGCACAGTATTCACTGTTCCCATCATTCTTCTCCCTCCTGCCTGCCTGGTCTTTGCTCTGACCCCACCGCTGCCTCCTGTGCACGGTGATTGCCTCTGACAGCCTGGGACAGCAGTGCTTGCTACTGGCCACCTCCTCCCAGGCAGCTGAGCCAGGTGCAGATGACACTGGGAGTGCTGCCATTTTCATGCCCGAGTGCTTCCGCAGGGCCTGGGAAGTGTTTTATCAGCACTGTTTTAAATAAGCATGGAAATAGATCTACAGCATAGATATATCATAATTATTTTGCCATTTTTCCAAGGTTGAACACATTTAGGGTTCTCTCTTTTCATAATCATTTTTTTTTGAAATACTGAAATGAATCTTTTGAGGCTTTTATTTATTTATTTAATTTTTTATTATTTATTTATTTTGAGACAGAGTTTTGCTCTGTTACCCTGGCTGGTGTGCAGTGGCACAATCTCAGCTTCCTTCAACCTCTATCTCCCAGGTTCAAGCGATTCTCCTGTCTCAGCCTCCTGAGTAGCTGGGATTACAGGTGTATGCCACCATGCCCGGCTAATTTTTTTGTGTTTTTAGTAGAGATGGGGTTTTACCATGTTGCCCACACTGATCTCGGACTCCTGACCTCAGGTGATCCGCCCACCTCAGCCTCCCAAAGTGCTGGGATTGCAGGCGTGAGCCACCGTGCCTGGTCATTATTATTATTATTTTTTGAAATGGAGTCTCGCACTGTCACCCAGGCTATAGTGCAGTGGCGTGGTCTTGGCTCACTGCAATCTCTGCTTCCTGGTTTCAAGCAATTTTCCTGCCTCAGCCTCCTGAATAGCTGGGACTACAGGCGTATACCACCATGCCCAGCTAATTTTTGCATATTTTTAGTAGAGATGGGGTTTTACTATGTTGGCCAGGATGGTCTCGATCTCTTGACCTCATGATCTGCCTGCTTTGGCCTCCCAAAGTGCTGAAATACAGGTATGAGCCACCGCACCCAGCCTTTTTTTTTTTTTTTTTTTTTGAGCTGGAGTCTCACTCTTTCGCCAGGCTGGAGTGCAGTGGCATGATCTTGGCTCACTGCAACCTCCGCCTCCCAGGTTCAAGTGATTCTCCTGCCTCAGCCTCCCAAGTAGCTTGGCCTATAGGCACATGCCACCACGCTCAGCTAATTTTTGTATTTTTAGTAGAGACGGGGTGGCACCATGTTGGCCAGGATGGTCTCAATCTCTTGACCTCATGATCCGCCGTCCTCAGCCTCCCAAAGTGCTGGGACTACAGGCGTGAGCCACTGCTCATGGCCTCTTTAAGGCTTTTTATACATGCTAGCAGATCACCTTATAGAAATACTGCGTCCACTTAGGCTTCCTTGCTTGTATTTTTTTTAAGAGAAAGAAAAGCAGTTTTCCTAGTGTGTTGTCCCATTTAAAGGCAGCAGAATAGAAGTTATCTTACTCCAAAAACAAGAAGTTGGAGGGAAGAGAGCACAGGGCTGGAGGGTGTGAGAGGCGTCCTGTGGGGGTGGGCATTCATGGCAGGCCCCAGTCTGTTTGGTCGGTGGGGATGGCCCCCCCCCACTGCCCCAGGCTGCTTCCTCAAGGGACAGAAGCATGGCCAAATCCACCGTGGGAGAGATGGCCCAGTCCTGGTCCTGAGGAAGCTGAGGTCAGGACAGTCTAATCTATTGCTCATAGATAACTAGAGCTTATTGCCACAAAATTTTGTTTTTGCAAACTGATTTTTTTTAATGATTTAAATACTTTTTACCTAAATGACAAAGGCATCACTTGTTTAAAGCAGTTTAAATGATAGTGTCTTTTAAGGCTTTAAGTAAACACAGCTGATCTTTTCCTTTCTAAATGCAGTGAAATTTTTATGGCTATGTTGGCTGACGTTTGAGGGTAGATATGGGAGAAGCTCAGCCCTGTCACAAATATGTAGCATATGGAGTTAAGTTGTTTCTGTGACATGGTGAGAAGACCTTAGACTATTTGTTGATGCTTCTCTGGCTGTCATATTATTAAGCGTGAGGATATATAGCGATAGATGGAAGAGTAAGAGTGCATGTGGCGGTTCCCTTCAGTAGGGCATCGTCAGTGTTATTTTAAAAATAGTGAGTATTTCACAGACATTGGTTATCTCAGTTCTTAGGCAGTTTGGAAATTTGACCTTTATCTGCCTTAAAGCACATTAAATTGGAAGCTGTTTTGTTGGCAGTATTCTTTCCATGGATAGCAGTCACACTGCTGTCTGGCAGCTCCCCACTCTGATTGCATTCCTGTGGAGCATGGAGTACCTAGTAGTGGTTTGTGTTTGGTAATAAGAATTATCTTCCTCCTTTTACAGATGCAAGTAGTAACAGAGTTAAAGACAGAACAAGATCCAAACTGCTCTGAACCTGATGCAGAAGGAGTGAGCCCTCCCCCCGTGGAGTCTCAGACCCCGATGGATGTGGACAAGCAGGCCATTTATAGGTAGCGCCGGGGGTGCCAGCTGTGGGGGCGCTCAGAGGAGTGAGGAGCATCGATGAGTTTGTTAAAAGGAACACTGTAGAGCTGGGTGCAGTGGCTCACACTTGTAATCCCAGCGCTTTGGGAGGCTCAGGCGGGTGGATCACCTGAGGTCGGGAGTTCGAGACTAGCCTGACCAACATGGAGAAACTCTGTCTCTACTAAACATACAAAAATTAGCTGGACCTAGTGGCTTATGCCTGTAATTCCAGCTACTGGGGAGGCTGAGGCAGGAGAGTCACTTGAACCCAGGAGGTGGAGGTTGCAGTGAGCTAAGATTGCGCCTTTATACTCTAGCCTGGGCAACAAGAGCGAAACTGTCTTTTTTTTTTTTTTTTTTTTTTAAAGTAGCATTTAATGAACCTCCCACCATGTGGCTTCAAGCCACCAGGACACAGCCCCCACCCCCCCTCCCCCCAATCTTCTCCTGCTGAGGAATTTGGCCTTTAAGATGACAGGCTGCTCTGGGAGCTTTCCCTTTCCCAGAACTTTGTAGTAGCCCAATTGCACCACAGCAGTGATGGGAGCAGCCCCTCACTGGGGCTGCATTCACCTGTGTCTTCTCACTGACGAAAGTCCACAATTTGTCCAGGTTGACAGTTGGGCAGAAGCTTTGGTTCCTCGTTAAGTGATAATGCCTCATTCCAACTTTCCCAAAGTAACCTGGGTGGTATTTGTCGAAGTTGATCCTGTGGTGTGAGGCATATACCACCAGCATTACCGCAGCCTCCGGGTGCTCTGGGGCTTGCTGATGCGGCCATGGCTGTGGCTTATGTGGCCCCGAAGTTTCTAGGTCTTCCTCAGTCTGGATGGCATGTTGGTGGCCCAGACAAAAGAGAAACATGGAGAAATCCTGTCTCTACTAAAAATATAAAAATTAGCTGGGTGTGGTGGCACATGCCTGTAATCCCAGCTACTTGGGAGGCTGAGGCAGGAGAATCGCTTGAACCCGGGAGGTGGAGGTTGCGGTGAGCCAATATTGCACCATTGCACTCCAGCCTGGACAACAAGCGGTGAACACTGTCTTAAAAAAGAAAAGAAAAAGGAACACTAGCGTTAGTAGCAAGGCAGAGTCATGAGGTGTCTTATGATGTGATGACTGCTCGGCTGAAAATGTTCTCAGATTACAGTGTTCTTTCTGGCCGGGCATGGTGGCCCATGCCTGCAATCCCAGCACTTTGGGAGGCTGAGGCAGGTGGACCACTTGAGGTTAAGAGCTTGAGACCAGCTTGGCCAACATGGTGAAACCTGTCTCTACTAAAAATACAAAACATTAGCCAGGCATGGTAGCACATATCTGTATTCCCAGCTACTAGGGAGGCTGAGGCAGGAGAATAACTTGAACTGGGGAGGCAAAGGTTGCAGTGAGCTGAGATCTTGCCACTGTACTCTAGCCTGGGTGACAAGAGCAAAACTTTGTCTCAAAGAAAAAAAAAAGTTGTTATTTTTAATACCTAAAAATAAAGTTTTAGAATATAAATCTATAAATATGAATTTTGTATGACCTTGCAAAAAGAAATATTCAGGCCCAGATGATTTCACTGAGAATTCTACCAACATATAAAGAGGAAAGAGCAGCAAGTCTGCAGTCTCTCTCAGGAAGAAGAGGAGGAGGGAAGGCTTCCCACCTCATTTTATAATTGACATCACTGCGACGCCAAGACCAAGGACAATACCACATCAGGAAAATACAGGTCAAATAACCTTCATGAACTTAGATGTAAAACTGATCAATAAAATACTAATATATCAATTCTAGCAGTAGTAAACAGAATAATACCTAGCGACCGAGTCAAGATTTTCCTGGGAATGCAAGACTGCTTTAGTATTTAACAGTCAGTCAGGCCAGGCATGGTGGTTCACGCCTGTAACCCAGCACTTTGGGAAGCTGATGTGGATGGATCACCTGAGGTCAGGAGTTCAAGACCAGACTGGCCAACATGGTGAAACACCATCTCTACCAAAAAAGTACAATTAGCCGGGTGTGGTGGTGCATGCCTGTAGTCCCAGCTACTCTGGAGGCCGAGGTGGGAGAGTCACCGGAACCTGGTAGGTGGAGGTTGCAATGAGCTGAGATCATGCCACTGCACTCCAGTCTGGGTGACAGAGTGAGATCCTATCTAAAAAAAAAAAGTATTTTTTTAAAGTTCAGCATAGAGTTATACATGACTGTCTCTACCAAGCTAGCTTTGCAATGTACCGCTTTTGGTCAAAATACACTCCGGCTAATGCCTTCTTCCAGCTGGCTGTCTTCCTGCCTGCTCTGTGTCATCAAATGGGGGTCCCTTACTGCATTATCAAGGAGAAGGCAAGACTGGGACATCTAGCCCACAGGAAGACCTGCACCACTGTCACCTTCACTCAGGTTAACTGCGAAGACAAAGGCACTTTGGCTAAGCTGGTGGAAGCTAACAGGACCAATTACAATGAGATCTGCCATCAATGGGGAGGCAGTGTCCTGGGTCCCAAGTCTGTGGCTCGTATCGCCACGCTCGAAAAGGCCAAGGCTAAAGAGCTTGCCACTAAACTGGGTGAAATGTACACTGTTGAGTTTTCTGTACGTAAAAATAATTAAAACAATACAAATTTTTCTTAAAAGTTATGTATGACTCAGCAGTTCTACTCCTATGCACGTATGTACCCAAGACAAAGGAAAACAAAGTCCACCAAACATGTGTACAGGAATCTTCATAGCGGTAACATGGCCAATAGGTGGCAACAACGCCCATGCCCATCAACTGATGAATGAACAGACACATTATGGCATCTCCACGAAATGCAGTAATATTCAGCATAAAAAGTAATGGAGTGGCCGGGCACAGTGGCTCATGCCTGTAACCCAGCACTTTGGGAGGCCAAGGCAGACAGATCACCTTAGGTCAGGAGTTTGAGACCAGCCTGGCCAAAATGGTGAAACCTTGTTTCTACTAAAGATACAAAAATTAGCTGGGCATGATGGGTGCCTGTAGTCTCAGCTACTTGGGGAGGCTGAGTAGGAGAATTGCTTAAACCCAGGAGGCAGAGGTTGCAGTGAGCTGAGATCGTGCCACTGCACTCCAGCCTGGGCAACAGAGTGAGAGTCTGTCCCCCCCACCCCACCCCCCCAAAAAAAGGGATAAAGTACTGATACCTGTTACAACATTGGTAAGCCTTAGACACATTATGCTGTGGGAAACAGGCCAGACACCATGGTCACATGTTAGACAATTCCCATTTATATGAGGTGTATAAATAACAACAACAAAAATGTCTAGAAGAGGCGAACACATAGAGATAGCAAGTAGGTTTTAGCAGGCCGGCGTTTGGGAAAAAGTGGAGAATGACTGCCATTGGATACAGGGTTTCTTTGGGGGGATGATGGAAGTGTTCTAAAGTTGACTGTGGCAATGGCTGCACAACTCTAAAAACTGCTGAGTTGTGTACTTTAAATGGATGAACTGTATGGTATGTGAATTTTAACCCAACAGAGGTGTTACATGAAGCAGTGCAGGCGCGCATGCGAAGACATTCTCATAGGGATGTAGAACATAAATTTCTTCTTTTTTCTCTTTGCTCCTCAGGCATCCACTATTTCCATTGTTAGCTTTGTTGTTTGAAAAATGTGAGCAATCCACACAGGGCTCCGAGGGCACGACTTCTGCCAGTTTTGATGTAGATATCGAAAATTTTGTAAGGAAGCAAGAGAAGGAAGGGAAGCCCTTCTTTTGTGAAGATCCAGAAACTGACAATTTAGTAAGTAAAATACATTTTATTTTTATTTTTCAAAATGTGAAATCTGTTCATGAAATTTAAACTTCTAAGTAGAACTTTAGACTGCTTGCAGTTCTTCTAAAGGAAAGACTCATGCAACTATAAAATAACTTACTTTTATGATGTGTGTAACGTGGATATCCCCAAGTCTTCAGCCTTTTCTAGGTATCCTTTATTTATTTAGTTTTTATTTTTAAGTTTATTTTATTTTTGTTAGACACAGGTCGTGCTGTGTTGCCCAGGGTGGTCTCAAACTCCTAGCCTCAAGCAATCCTCCATCCTCAACTTCTGAAGGCCCAACCTACACTTTCCTTTAAAAATCAAATAAAATGAGCCAGGCGTGGCGACTCATGCCTGTAATCCCAGCAGTTTGGGAGGCCGAGGCAGGCAGATCATCTGAGGTCGGGAGTTCGAGACCAGCCTGACCAACATGGAAAAACCCCACCTCTACTAAAAATACAAAATTAGCCGGCGTGGTGGCACATGCCTGTAATCCCAGCCACTCGGGAGGCTGAGGAAGGAGAATTGCTTGAACACGGGAGGTGGAGGTTATGGTGAGCCGAGATTGCGCCGTTGCACTCCAGCCTGGGCAAGAAGAGCGAAACGCTGTCTAAAGAAAAATAAATAAAATCGTTTGAGCCTCCTTGCTAAATGGGCACGGAGATTGTGTTCTCTGTACAGTGTCTGTAAAGGTCCGTGGGGTGGGGTTGGGGTGCTCGGGCAGCCTGCCTTTGCCCCACGTCTGTCCTTTGTTTATCATGGACATGGACACAGGCTTTATTCTCCAAGACAGCTCTGTCTCAAGGCTGACACTGATTTGCGGTGCCCTCCTCCCAGGTCCAGGGTTCCAAAATCCAAAGTTTTCTGTGCTCTCCAAAGGCAAGCGAGAACTCCTTGGTTCCATCGTCACCGGAGTGCCCTGAGCGAGCTGCGCCTGAGGCACCTGTATGGCACTGTCAGCACGGTCTGGGCAGGCCGCGCTCTGAGTCTGCTCTACTGCCGGAGTATAACCCCATGTTTGCTTCCCAGCTCGGGATACACAAAGAACCAGTATCAGGGAACCTTCACTGGGTCCCCTTTGAGCCATCTTGGTCCCACATCAAAACCCTGGTCAGGGCCTTCAGCAGAAAGGGTTTTTTGAAAACTCATTTTTCCTGAATAAATTGCTGAGATCTTAGTTTTTAAAAAAATTCTCAGTATATGCTCAATGCTTACCGCCAAATAGATTTTGTGGGGAATTACCTGACTTGGGTCTGTCTCCTTCTCCCTGAAATGATACTGACAGTGCATGCTCTTTGGGGGTGAGGATCAGAAGCTCTCTCCACCCCTGAGTCTGTGGTCTGCATCCAACTTCCCATTGGCCCACACCTGGCTTGGCCCTGTGAGTAGAGCACAGGTGTCCTCTACACCCCACCAGGCTGGCAGGGACCAAGGTTCTCCTGACTGGTGAGTGTTTAGCACAGAGCCTTCCAGAGCTGGATGCGCTATCATTTTTGTTATTGATTGATTCATGTATTCACTGCATAGATACCTATGAATTACTACCACCAGGTTTACAGGTGAAGGAGCTGGGCCTCAGAGCTGCTGATTCATAGGCAGCTGGTGCTTATGATAATGGTTGCATTATTGGTATTATCTATTGCTGTGGGACAAATTACCCCAGAACGTAGTAACTTAACACAAAACTATACAACTTTGGCCAACCACGGTGGCTCACGCCTGTAATCTCAGCACTCTGGGAGGCCGAGCCAGGTGGATCACCTAAGGTCAGGAGTTCATGACCAGCCTAACCAACATGATGAAACCTAATCTCTACTAAAAATACAAAAATTAGCTGGGTGTGGTGGTGCATGCCTGTAATCCTAGCTACTCGGGAGGCTGAGGCATTAGAATCGCTTGAACCCAGGAGGCGAAGGTTGCAGTGAGCTGAGATCGCACCACTGCACTCCAGCCTCCAGCCTCCAGCCTGGGCAATAAGAGCAAAACTCTCTCAAAAAAACAGAAACAAAACAAAACAAAAAAACTATACAACTTTTAGAAAAATCACAAGAGAAAATCTTTAGGATCTAGGACTAGGCGAAGAGTTCTTAGACTTGACACCAAAATTGCACTTGATGAAAATGTGGAACCACCTGGGGGAAGTATGGATGTATCCCTATTTTAGAGACAGGAGTGGATGAGGTGAGTCACTTGTCCTGAGCAAGTGAGTGGCAGGGCTAGGCTTTGGCTCACAGCCCACACACCTAGCACTGGGACACGCTGAGGTCAGCACCACCACCTTTGTCTTCCCGGCACACCAGATGCAGCCGAATACCAAAGCCCAGGTCAGTGGCACTGGAGCAGCTCATCAGTTCATAGGATTCTGATGTGATTCCACTTTGGTTACTGGCAGTGAAGATGGTTCCATCTAATGACAGAACTGGTATGTGTGATCATGATAACTTACAATGATGCTACCTTTTTCTCTGAAAGGCTTCATTTTCTCTGCCCTAGATGGTAAAAGCAATCCAGGTTTTGCGCATTCATCTTCTTGAGCTGGAAAAGGTTAATGAACTCTGCAAAGATTTCTGCAGTCGATACATTGCTTGTCTGAAAACGAAAATGAACAGTGAGACACTGTTGAGTGGAGAGCCTGGAAGCCCGTACTCCCCCGTGCAGTCCCAGGTACTTACACTGCGGTTCTTGCTTTACCTCTGCCACCGTGAACATCTGCACTGAGTCATGAGACCACCAGCTCTTTCAGAATTCACTGGGTCATCTTAATGGCGTTCTACAGGAAGGACCCTCTAGTCTCTGACCCAGCCTGGTCTGGAAATGAACTCCCTCAGGGTATGAAGTGAGTCCTCAGTCTGCCTACTGGGCCCCATCCCATGTTTATGGAGGGTACAATTCCATTCATTTCTTTCTTTTATTTCTTCTTAAGATACTTTGTTTGTTCTTTTAAAAAGCTGTGTAAAATATATGTAATACAAAATGTACCATCTTAGCCCTTTTACAATGTACAGTTCAGTGCATTAAGTGTATTCACACTGTTGTGCAACTGTCAACGCCAGCCATCTCCAGAGCTTTCTCATCTCAAACCCAAACTCTGACCCCTTAAACACTCATTCCCTAGTCCCCCTGCCCTCGCCCCTGGCACCCACCATTCTATCTGTCTCTGTGAATTTGACCACTCCAGGTCTCTCATGTTAAATGGAATTATTGTACAGTGTTTGTCCTTTTGGGTCCTTTGCTTATTTCATTCATCAGAATGCCTGTAAGCTTCATCCATGAGGAAGCACTATGGTGTTTTAGCCATTCTGATGATACGTAGTAATAGTAATATTTCTTTGTGGTTTTAATTTTCATTTCCCTGATGACTAATGATGTTGAACATTATGCCGTCTGTGTATTTTTTTTTTTCTTTTGAGATGGAGTCTTGCTCTGTCGCCCAGGCTGGAGTGCAGTAGTGCAATCTTGGCTTGTTGAAACCTCCACCTCCCAGGTTCAAGCAATTCTTCTGCCTTAGCCTCCCGAGTAGCTGGGATTGCAGGCACCACCATGCCCAGCTAATTTTTGTATTTTTAGTAGAGTTGGGGTTTCACCATGTAGGACAGGGTAGTCTCGAACTCCTGACTTTGTGATCCACCCACCTTGGCCTCCCAAAGTGCTAGGATTACAGGTGTGAGCCACTGCAACCGGCCCGCTCTATGTATTTTCTCTGGTAAAATATCTACTTATGTCTTTTGCCTATTTTCTAATTGGATTTTTTTTTTTAACTTCTGAATGTTGAGTGTTCTTTGCTAATTATAGATACTAGTTCTCCGTTGGATGTATGGTTTGCAAATGTTTTCTCCAACTCTATAGTAGCTAAGTATCTTTTTCATCCTCTTAACAGGCCTTTTTTAGAGCCAACGTTTTTAATCTTAATAAAGTTCAATTTATTAGGTTTTCCTTTTATGGATCATTCTTTTAGTGTCAAGTCTAAGAATTCTTTGTCTATCCCTAGATCTCAAAGATTTTGTCTTTTTTTTTTTCCTAAAAGTTTTTAAGTAGAGACAAAGTCTCACCACACTGCCCAGGCTGGTTGCAGACTCCTGGGCTCAAGTGTGAACCACCATGCCCGGTCTCCTAAAAGTTGTATAGTTTTACATTTTACGTTTATTTTAACCGTGATCCATTTCGAGTTGGTTTTTGTATGAAGTGTGAGGTTCAGGTCGGCTATGGACGCCCATTTGTCCCAGCACTATTTATTCAGAAAGCTGTTTTCCCCATGGGGCAGCTTTTGGCACCTTTATCAAAAATCAGTCGGGCATATTTATGGGGCCTGTCTGTGTTCTGCTCTGTTGATCTGTCTGTCCCACAGTCTTGATTACTGTAGCTATGGAATGAGTCTCAAAACTGGGTAGACTGTTTCTGCCCACCCTGTTACTCCTTTTCAAAATTGTTTTAGCTATTCAGATTCCTTTGACTGTCCACATGCATTTTAGAATGCTCTTGTCTAGAGCTACAAAAAAATCTTACTGAGATCTTGATAGGAATTGCATTACACCTGTCTATCAATGTGGGGAGAATTGGTGTCTTTATTGTGTTGAGTTTTCCAATCCACAAGTATGGCATGTCTCTCCACTGACTGACAACTCTGATTGCTTTCCTCAGTGTTTTACAGTTTTTGACACATGCGTTTTTAGAATTATACCCAGCTGTTTCCTTTCCTGGCCTGTGCCATCTTGGGAAAAAGCAGCAAGAGCAGACATCCTGGCCTTGTCACTGCCTTAGGTGACATCCTTCAGTCACTCACTGTTCATGATGTCAGTTGCAGGTTTTTTCTAGATCCTCCTTATCAAGTTGAGGAAGTTCCCTATTTTGCTTTTCTTCTGAGAGATTTTATTTTGTTCAATTTTGTTAAGTGCTTTTCCAGCACTGATTGATACGATTATGTGATTTTTCTTCTTCAGCCTGTTAATAATGGGCACGACATGGATTGGTTTTTTGAATATTGAACAAGCTTCCTATTCCTGGAATAAACTCCACTTGGTCATGGCATGTAATTCTTTTCATATATATTCTTGGATTCTATTAGTTAATATTCTGTTCAGCACTTTTGTCTGTATTTATAGGAGACATTGGTGTATGGTTTTCTTTTTCATACTGTCTTTGGTTTTGGCATGAAGATATGCAAACTTACATGAAATGGATTGGTAACTATTCCCTCCTCTTATTTTTTTCTGGAGATTATGTAGACCTGGTGTTCTTAAATGTTTGATAAATAGAATTGGTCTATTTCACCTAAGATGTTAAATTTAGGAATTGAGGGTTGGTCTGGTATTCTCTTTAGACTTTTGGTATTAGCAGGGTCTGTGGTGATCTCTCCCTGTTTCATTTCTGATACCGGTCTTCTGTGTCTCTTTTTTTTTTTGTCAGTCTCTCTAGAGGTTTATGTAATTTTTAAAGAACAGTATTTTGGGCCGGGCATGGTGGCTCACGCCTATAATCCCAGCACTTTGGGAGGCCGAGGTGGGTGGATTATGAGGTCAAGAGATCGAGACCATCCTGGTCAACATGGTGAAACCCCATCTCTACTAAAAATACAAAAATTAGCTGGGCATGGTGACACGTACCTGTAGTCCCAGCTACTTGGGAGGCTGAGGCAGGAGAATTGCTTGAACCCAGGAGGCAGAGGTTGTGGTGAGCCAAGATCATGGCACTGCACTCTAGCCTGGGTAACAAGAGTGAAACTCTGTCTCAAAAAAAAAAAAAGAACAGTATTTTGTTTTATTTATTTTGGGGGGTTGGTGTTTTTCTGTTTTTAGTTTCATTGATTTCACTCTGATCTGTATTATTTCCTTACTTCTGCTTTGGGTTCATGATGTTCCTCTTTTTCTAGGATCAGAAGGTTGGATATGGGATAATTGATTTGACTGGCTTAACTTTTATGACGCCCAAATTAATGTGGGCAGCTTTAAGCGTAGCCACTAAGCTTACACGTTCTGCTCGATGGTGGCCCACAGAGTCACCATGGGATTATGTCCCCTTATGCTATTTAGCTGCTCACACATCAGGGCACGTGAGTGTGCCAATCCCAGCACTGGAGGCTCCTCTGCCTTACCAGCTGCCCACCCAGGCGTCACATTCACTGGATAAAGTGGTCCATGTGGATCTAACTCCAAATGCGCGGAGTCCTCCAGGGGCGTGGACAAACATTTGCCTGGAGCTCGCCGCAGGCTGGGCATAGTCCCAAGCACCATACAAGCAAGAACACCAGGGAAAGCCGAGATCACACTTAGTCTGTGCTGGGGCCAAAAGTCAAGGCAGATGCCAGGGGCCGACTCCCCAGCACGGCTTGGAACACCTCAGCCCTGGTCACTTCCAGTGCCCCCCAGGCCTGTGGTTTCATCTCTTGAATGTTTTCATTGGTCAAGGAGAGCTTGGTTCATGGAAGACTCAAGAGTCTACCAAGCCAAGTCTAATGAAGAAGGTGTGTGATCAGAAAGCAAGGTCTTCCTAGTCACACCTCCAGTCTGTGAGGCACGTGGAATATGCCTTCAGCGAGAGGAAGATAATCTCTTGGGAGCCACAGTGCAAGCGGATGTTGCAGGCGCGCTTGTGTTTAGTACACAGTGTACGTCTCTTGGTTTCCATGTGTGGTGCGTGCATTCCCAAAGCTGCGCCATCTGAGGATACTCTTTCCTTCAAGCTTCTCTTTCCTTTTTTCATGGTGGCATTATGCCACTTATTTTGAATTTTTAAACATGAGTTTTCCATTTTCTAGTAATTTCTTCAACGTGTGTGTTCTGACTTGCAGCAGATTCAAAGTGCCATTACGGGCACTATCAGCCCTCAAGGAATTGTGGTGCCGGCGTCTGCGCTGCAGCAGGGAAACGTAGCCATGGCGACTGTGGCAGGTACGATGACGGGAAAATGACACGCTCTCCATGAGTTTTTTCAGGAAAAGGTCCTGTATGTTAGAGTGACCGTAAAAATATGATTTTAAGTTAATGCCATTTTCTAATACAGCAATGGTAGAAGCTAGAGGTCTCTGAATGCCTGTTTCTTGTTAATTCTCAATAACAAATATTTTATGCAAATTGTGTTTCTTTGTTTCTCTTCCAAAAATATACTGGAAACAAAAAAAAAAACTCCTGTATAAAACAGGAGTTGAAAATATACAGCAAAAAGTTATTTTTCATTTTCAAATAACATAGCTTTTAATTGTGTTTTTAATAGCACCCTGAAAATCTTAAGTTTTATCATTAATTGATGACAATCAAATAAAAATGCAGTCTTAGCATTAGTATTAATTGTAGAACAAAAACCATTATAGGAAGGGGACAGATTCCAGAGTTCCCTGGTGGGTAGAGAACACTGAAAACACAAAGCATCGTCCAGGCATGGTGGCTCACACCTGTAATCCCAGCACTTTGGGAGGCCGAGGCGGGTGGATCATGAGGTCAGGTGATCAAGACCAGCCTGGCCAACATAGTGAAACCCCATCTCTACTAAAAAGACAAAAATTAGCCAGGTGTGGCACGTGCCTGTAATCCCAGCTACTCAGGAGGCTGAGGCAGGAGAATCTCTTGTACCTGGGAGGCGTAGTTCCAGTGAGCTGAGACCATGCCATTGCACTCCAGCCTGGGTGACAGAGTGAGACTCCATCTCAAACAACAACAACAACCAAAACCAACCAAACAAAAACAAAAAAAAGGGAAACCTCAGTGGGAAAAGATAGCACTGTTGATCAAAAAATATCACTAGAATAAAATAGTTATTATTTAGTACCCTGGGCCAAATCTTTAACATGTGCTAATTTTAGGGAAAAGTAGAAAGCAGAGGCTAGCAAAAGGAAGGGAGCCCTCACACCTCAGGTCGGTCAGTGGTGTGTGAGCCGGGCTGTGTGGGCTGCTGGGCACACAGTGCCTGCCCACCTCCCACCCACTGCCGCAGGGGCCTGAGCAGCCCGCCCAGGGAGTTTGTTTTGATACTTTATAGTGACAAGTCAACTGGCAAAAGATTATTGATCATTTGAAATGATTTAAAAGCTCATCAAACTAGAGATTTTATTCCTTTGTAAGTATATCAAGAAGAGGGCTGGGTGCAGTGGCTCACGTCTGTAACCCCAGCACTTTGGGAGGCCAAGGCAGGAAGATGAGTTGAGGCCAGGAGCTAGAGACCAGCCTGGGCAACGAGGCAAGATCCCCGTCTACAAAAGAAGAAAAAGAAGAATGATTTAAATCATTGAGACTTACAGGCAGCCTCATTTTTTTATTCTCCCTTTCCAGGTGGCACAGTGTATCAGCCTGTCACGGTTGTCACTCCCCAAGGCCAAGTGGTCACGCAGACGTTGTCGCCCGGGACAATTAGGATCCAGAACTCCCAGGTGTGTGTGCCATTTTCTGGAAGGCCTTGGGGGCAAGTGCTGCCCACATGGGGCGCAGATACAGCAAGCACGAGCCCTTCCCTCTGCCTGAAGAGCCTTTGTCTTGTGTAGCAATTTCTAGTTTCTCCGAATGTCAGTGTTTTCTTTGTACTCTCATCTCTCTTATTGTAGAAAATTTGGAAAGTTCAGAAAATTCTGAAGAAACAGGAAAAAAGTCACTCATAACTTCCCCTCTCCTCCCCCCATTATCCAGTGCTAACGTTGGATCGTGTGTGCGCCCACCGGGGCAGAGGTCTCATAGGCACACTCTCCCTGGGGCTCCCCGGAGGGCACGGCAGAACTACCGCAAGCTTTTCAGACCAGTGAGGCCGGCCCACGCCTCCAGGCCAGTGCGGCCAGCCCACGCCTCCAGCGGGAGAATGTTGTTGGGCCTGGGCTTTCAGGCCTCGCTGCCTTGTGGCTGCTGAGCCTTCCCCATCTTTGGTGTGTGTAACCAGTTCTTATTTTAAGAACGTTGATTCTGGGCCGGGCATAGTAGCTCACGCCTGTAGTCCCAGCACTTTGGGAGGCTGAGGCAGGTGGATCACAAGGTAAGGAGTTCAAGACCAGCCTGGCCAACACGGTGAAACTCTGTCTCTAAAAATACAAAACTTAGCTGCATGCAGTGGTGCGTGCTTGTAGTCCCAGCTACTGGGGAGGCTGAGGCGGGAGAATTGCTTGAACCTGGGAAGCAGAGGTTGCAGTGAACTGAGATCGTGCCACTGCACTCCAACCTGAGTGACAGAGTGAGACTCCATCTCAAAAAAAAAAAAGAAAATGAACATTGATTCTGGCTGGGTGCGGTGGCTCATATCTGTAATCCCAACACTTTGGGAGGCCAAGATGGGTAGATCTCTTGAGGTCAGGAGTTTGAGACCAGCCTGGCCAAGATGGTGAAACCCTGTCTCTACTAAAAATACAAAAATTGCGTTGGAACCAAATTATTTTCTGTGAAATAAAACAAGAAAAAAAAAATACAAAAATTAGGTGGTCTTCAGGAGCCTGTCTGTAATCCTAGCTACTTGGGAGGCAGAGGCAGAAGATTTGCTTGACCTGGGAGGCAGAAATTGCAGTGAGCTGAGATCATGCTACTGCACTCCAGCCTGGGCAACAAGAGTGAAGCTCTGTCTCAAAAAAACCAAAAACAAACCCACATTTTTTTGAGACTTTACAAACCTAAAAATGACTTTATTTTGATCTCCTATTTGATATGCAGTCTGTTTACTTGTAGAATTCCAGGTTGAAAATTCTTTCTACCCCATGTTGGGATAGCATTATTTTTGTTTTTTGTTTTTCTGAGACGAAGACTCACTCTGTTACCCAGGCTGGAGTGTCGTGGTGTGATCTCGGCTCACTGCAACCTCCACCTCTCAAGTTCAAGCAATTCTCCTGCCTCAGCCTCCCTAGTAGCTGGGATTACAGGCATGTACCACCATGCCCAGCTAATTTTTGTATTTTTAGTAAAAATGGGGTTTCACCATGTTGGCCAGTCTGGTCTGGAAATCCAGGGCTCAAGCAATCTGCCCGCCTCGGCCTCCCAAAGTGCTGGGGTTACAGGCATGAGCTGCTGTGCCCAGCTCTCAAGAAGGTTGTTCTTTTTTCCAATCTTTTGTGTTTTTCTCCTCTTACAGAAGCTTCTCTTTTTTTCTTTTCTTTTTTTTTTGTTTTTGAGACAGAGTCTCACTCTGTTGCCCAGGCTGGAGTGCAGTGGCATGCTCTCAGCTCACTGCAACCTCCGCCTCCTGAATTCAAGCAGTTCTCATGCCTCCAGGTCTGGGATTACAGGCACAAGCCACCACACCCAGCTAATTTTTGTATTTTCAGTAGAGACGGGGTTTTACCGTGTTGGCTAGGCTGGTCTCGAACTCCTGACCTTGTGATCAACCCACCTTGGCTTCCCAAAGTGCTGGGATTATAGGCATGAGCTCCCACACCTGGCGAGAAGCTTCTATTTTCTTGCAGGTGCTCTGACTTTTTTTTTTTTTTTTTTTTTTTTTTTTTAAATAAAGAGACAAGGTCTCACTTTGCCACCCAGGTTGGAGTACAGTGGAGCAAACGGCCCATTGTAGCCTTGACCTCCCAGGCTAAGCAATCATCCCACCTCCACCTCCTGAGTAGCTGGGACTGCAGGCATGTGCCACCTTGCCCAGTTAATTTTGAAACTTTTTGTAAAGACAGAGTCTCACTATGTTGCCCAGACTGGCCTTGAACTCCTGGGCTCAAACAGTCCTCCTGCCTTGGCCTCCCAAAGTGCTGGGATTACAGGTGTGAGTCACTGTACACATTAGGTTGATATATGTGAGTTCGTACATAGGCTGACCTCTCCATGCTGCAGGCCCTACGGAGTGGTCTCACTTCCGTCCCTCGCTGGTCTGTGCAGTGCTCAGTGGCAGCGTCACCTCAGCAGGCAGCTGGCGAGGCTGTGTGAGAGAGGCTGCGCCAGGGCCTGAGCACAGCATGGCAACGCGCAGATCGTCTCTCGTGTTTTGTGAGAAGGAATTTAACAAAGAAACGCCATTCACATCTTTTTCTTTTTAAATCGAGTGGGCAGAGTAGCCTACCCTTTCCTGGGTGACAAGAGGGAAGGCCTGGCTCTCCAGTGCCTGCTGAGGCGTCTGGAACAAGGAGTCGGCCTGTGCCCTCCTGCCCTGCGGCTCCTCTTCCTGCCTTCGTGCTGTTTCCGTTTCTCTTCCCGGTGCTCCCCTGGCGTGTCCTGCTCTTGAGAGGTGGATTTTCTCATGTTCCTGTTCACTCTCATTGGTTCTTGAAATCCTTTTCAGTGAGGAAGTCACATGTTCTCGCCGCCCCCACTGTAGGAGGCACAGGTGGGAGCAGCTGCTAGGGGAGAGGGTCACGGCGTTTCTGCCTGCACCACGATGGGCTCTGAGCCTCCCCACCTGAGAGGCCTGAGAGCCGGGTCACTAGTGCAAACGCTTATCCCGTGCCAGCCGGGGCATCAGGGCGGGACCCTGTCTCTACAAAAAGTAGAAGAAATTAGCTGGGTGTGGTGGTGGGTGCCTGTGGTCCCAGCTACCGGGGAGGCTGAGCTGGAAGAATCGCTTGAGCCCAGGAGTTCAAGGCTGCAGTGAGCTGTCATTGCACCACTGAACTCCAGCCTCGGTGACAGAGCAAGATCCTGTCTCAAAAGAAAGAAAAGCCCAATAATGTGGAGGGAGTGGTGTCCTAAAACGTCAGCCCACACAGGGTTCCCGTGTGTAGAATGACTATAGGTCATTCACCTGGCTGATTCTTGGCCGCTTTCTCCGCCGGAAGTTGTAAGTACTTGGATATGTGGGAACTTCCTATGCTTTCTAATGTTATTTCTCAATTGTGTAAAAGCTTCAGTTACAGTTAAACCAGGATCTCAGCATCTTGCATCAAGATGACGGTTCATCTAAGAACAAGAGGGGCGTCCTGCCGAAGCACGCCACGAACGTGATGCGGTCCTGGCTCTTCCAGCACATTGGGGTAAGGATGGATGTGCCGGCCCCCGCCTCACAGCTCTCTGCGACACTGGCCTTCTGGCTTGTGTGTTGTGGAAAAGGGTTGCTTCTCTGGGCTCAGAAAGTCCAAGGCCTGACTTTCAGGACTTCGTGGCATGTCTATAATGGGAGGAACTGGGGCAAGAGGGAGGGCCCCCGACAGCAAGAGGACACTGCTGCAGGAAGCATGAAGGACAGTGAGGGCGGCCACCAAGGAGCAAGCCAGGCACGTGTGAGCTGTGCATGTGCATGAGACAGCCCACCGCGAAGGGCGATGGGGTCGGGTGAGCCAGAAAAGTGGGCAGAGAAAGGGTGTCAGGATGTTCTTGGGCAGCAGCTAGGGAAGTCGCCCTGTTTTTGTGTGTCGGATTCGCAGGGAAGCTGAGATCAGTTAGAGACATCACAGGGTCGAGTGCACCCACAGGACCACATGGTGGGTTGCCTTTCTCTGGAAGGGAGTCTGTCCCAGAGGGAGAGCTGGTTTGCTCGGCGTGTGTACCTGGCTCCCTCCCCCGGGGCATGACCACGGGTTCTCCCTGTCCCCAGGACATCTTAGGAAATGCAGTGGTGGGCCGGCCTTCTGAGTTGATGGGGGAGACTTGCTCTGCACGCTGTGTGGCACCATTGCTGCCAGCCTGCTGACTCAGGGCCAAAGAGAGCAAGTGGGGCTCTCCTAGGGCAAGCACAGGGAGACTGAGGCAGGAGGCAGACACTAGTTTGGCTTGGCCATCAGGTTGCCCTTCTCCCCCAACTGTCGCCGCTGATGGGTGTGGGGCTGTGACTGTACCCTCCCGTCTTCCCAGCCTCCTTCTCCTCGTTTTTCTGTGCTGTATCTGCTCTGCCCTTCTGCTGCCTCCTCTCCTGGGCGCCTCCACTGGGGCTGAGGCCTATGTGTCCCTGGCACTCTGTCCTTGCCCTCCCTGACCGTGGACCCCCAAGCCTGTGGCCATCTCGCCATCTCGTGGCCTGCTTTCCTGTGGCTTCCTCGGGCTCCTCGGTTGAGGACGGGGTCCATGGGAGTGACTGGCTGAAAGCTTGAAACAATGGATGGTGTTGCTGAGCCGTCCTGGGAGGGGAAGGGCCCCCTCCAGGGCGGAGGGCCTGGCAGGAGCCTGGGGTGCGTCCCCCGCTTGCCGGCCCTGGCCTCTTGGTCTCTACTGCGCCGCTTCCGTGGGCTAAGGTGGCGAGCCAGCCACACATGTCCGGAAAAAGAAGTGCTACCTTTAAGCAGTGGGGCCACTCCAAGAAATTGGCCCAAGGAGATCAGTCACAAGAAAACAGGAAGTTTTGTGTATAAAAATGTTACCTTGTTCAATATCATCATGGAAAGCAGGTCAGCATGTCTGTTCAATGGAGTGTCATGTGATAGTTGGCATGATGAATGGGGGCTCTAAGCAGTCAGGAGGTGTAGTAAATGATAGCAGGAAAAAGGCAGCATGTAGGTATTTTTACGTAAATTGTGATTATTACAACCAATATGCATAATTATAGAAGAACACGGAGTGGTGGGGTTGGGCAAGTGCTCTCCTGTTAGGTTTCCCTTCATGTTTTAATGATTTCTGAAGCGCTCAGCCCTGCTCACCGTGTCTGGCGAAGCAGCCACGTTTCTTCTGTGGCGTTCTCAGTCCCTTCTCGCCCCCGTTTCTTGGCAGCGCCGTCCCACTGTAGTTTCCCGCACACTTGAGCGTGGTGTCTGTCGCCGCTGCTGTTTTCTGCTCGTGTGCCTGACTTTCCTGCCGAGTTTCTATTTTATGGGCCTTATAAAGGGGGAGAACAATATTGATGTTTCCGTGACCTTGAACTCAGGGCCACACACTGGTGGATAGAGTCAGGTTGAGTCACGCTGCCAGTGAATCTGAGGAAAGAAACACCTGGCTGCTGAGGCACATCCGAGGCCGATCTGTCCCTCCTGCGAGAGAAGCAGGGCCGTTTCCATGTTGCCGAGTGTTCCTTTCACATCAAAGCCACGGGAAACTCCCACTGCTGAGTTTGTTGGTGTCATTCATTCTCTTGGGTCCCTGTTGGTCCAAAATCAGGGACTTCGGTGCATTCAGGTTTACAGTAAATGTCTTGTCGATTTCCACATATAGACAGTCATCAGTCTTGGAGAAATTATTTAGCATAGCTATACATCGTTTTTGGTTAATACTTCTGTGGTTTTTGCTATTTAGTTCTGGTTAGTTTTTTCATTTTTTTTTTTTTTTTTAGATGGAGTGTTGCTCTTGTTGCCCAGGCTGGAGTACAGTGGTGTGATCTCAGCTCACTGCAGCCTCTGCCTCCCAGGTTCAGGCAGTTCTCCTGCCTCAGCCTCCCGAGTAGCTGGGCTTATAGGCACCTACCTCCATACCAGCCTAATTTTTTGTATTTTTAGTAGAGATGGGGTTTCACCATGTTGGCCAGGCTAGCCTTGAACTCCTAACCTCAAGTGATCCACCTGCCCTGGCCTCCCAAAGTGCCGGGACTAAAGGCATGAGCCACTGCACGTGGCCCTTTGGTTGAAGTTTTTGTGTATGAAATGTTTCAATCACACGTAAAAGAAGAAGAGCATAACAGGCACTCCTGTCGCCGGCCCTGGGTTCAGTTCTTTACTGACAGCACAGGTTAATCAGGCAGAGACCCGATCCCAAGAAAGCCATCGATAGTATCAACTCATCCCAGTGATGGTTTACTCTCGTGGTACCAGTGATGGAAGCGTGTCCCCAGCCTGCCTGGCCGTTTCCTGCTCTATCCACTCCACCAGCTGTGGGATGGGGGAAGTTTGCAAACTCTCCGTGCCCCAGTCTCCTCCTCTGTAAGATAAAGCCAATGACAGTGACCAGCTCAGGAGGTGCTTCCGAGGAATCAGTGACTTACTATAGCATGGACCAAGGTAATGGAAATGTGCTGATGTGTTGTGTGTTGCCTGTGGCAGAGGTTCTCGGGCTGAACTCATCCATCCATCCTCTTTAAATGGATGTCGTTTATTGTTCATAAGTTAAAGGTCAATAACATTGGTAGAAAATCTATAGATGGCATCAAGTCTGCAACAGACTCACCGCTGGGCTGCACAGCTGCTCCTGGTGATGTCGCTGCTGTTACTGTCACCCTTGAACTGTTAGATGTCGGGGCAGTCCTCCTTGGCCTGTGCACTGAGCAGCCACTGCGGCACTAGGACATTCCTGGGGACCAGGAGAAAGACTTCATTCTGTAAGACTACAGTTAGGTTTTGGCTAGAAGCACTATTGCTGTTACCATTATTTTCAGACAATTATGTAATGCTCACATTTTGCCTAGATCATCCTGATTGCCTTTGTAAACTCGAAGGCTGTGGTAACCTTCCTTTTTATTTTCAGCATCCCTACCCAACAGAGGACGAGAAAAAACAGATTGCTGCTCAGACAAATTTGACACTACTCCAAGTCAACAACTGGTAAGGTGCCCTGCTTTCTGAAGTCGTGCCTGTCAGCACGGTAGAGCGCTCAGAAACCCTGACACTAACACATGGTGAAAGGTTGCTGAAAATACGAGATCTCTCTTTTTTCTTTTTCCCAGTTGAGATGGGGTCTTGCTGTGTTGCCCAAGCTGGTCTCAAACTCCTGGCCTCAAGTGATCCCCCCATCTCAGCTTCTCAAAGTGCTGGGATCATGGGTATGAGTCACTGTGCCTGACTAAAAACATGAGTTCTTTTAATGGGCAGTGGGAGCAGGAGACTGAGGAATAAACCAGATTTCAACTAAGTTTTCCTGTCAGTACGTCATGATGGACTGCACCCTGCCTACCTCTTTAGAACTGTTTCTCTAGGGTGCTACTGTCCCCAGGCCCACATCCATACAAACCGCGCTGTGTTAGTAGATGGGCCTCTGGATGGTGGGAGGCCAACAGTGACAGGCCCTGCCCAGGGTAGGACCCTCTGCCGCTCTGTCTTGTGGGGGCCCTGCTCCACGCACGGCAGTCTGGGAGCCACTCCCAGGACAGAAACACCCAGGAGGACATTTCATGAAGCAGCCCCTTCTAGTTCTGCTGTCAGACGTTGCTGGGGACACTTGCACTCTGGCAGATGTTTTTCCTTCAGTAAGAGCTTGTGCGTGTGCCCACGTGGCACTCAAGTTGGGGGTGAGCTTCCATTTTGGTTATTAGTCACTTGTCTCATGTTTATTTACTTGCTGGTCAGCTGTAGGAGACAATTTCATCTTTTTTTTTTTTTTTTTTTTTTTGAGACGGAGTTTCGCTCTTGTTACCCAGGCTGGAGTGCAATGGTGCGATCTCGGCTCACTGCAACCTCCGCCTCCTGGGTTCAGGCAATTCTCCTGCCTCAGCCTCCTGAGTAGCTGGGATTACAGGCACATGCCACCATGCCCAGCTGAATTTTTGTATTTTTAGTAGAGACGGGGTTTCACCATGCTGACCAGGATGGTCTCGATCTCTTGACCTCGTGATCCACCCGCCTTGGCCTCCCAAAGTGCTGGGATTACAGGCGTGAGCCACCGCGCCCGGCCTTAATTTTTAATATTAATTACAGTTTAGTAATATACCTTAAATTCCAAATTTCTAAAATCTTTAATATTTGTAGCTACTTTTACTTTTTGTGATTTTCTTTTCTTTTGTATTTACAAACATTACACCTTGGAGTGAGATGTACACACCTATCATTAGCTCATGCCTCTGCTGGTAGCAGCTTTGAATAAGAAGGATTTAAAAACACACTACAGGTATTGATCGACTTACGACCTATGCAACTTACGACCATTCGACTTTACGACCACAGTCGCTAGCCACAACTGCTCCGTGTCTGGCAGCGCAAACATTGCCCAGCTGGGCGTATGACAGTGCGGACCAGCTTCCGGCAGCACTACCATCTCCGCGTGCATATAGCCTACTCAACTTACGACCAAATCGTGTTACGACCGGTCTGTTGGAACCAATCGTGGTCGTAAGTCAAGCACTAGCTGTACAGTAGCGGCGGGGCCTTCCCACCCAGGTCTTGCTGGGGTCTCAGTGGCTGTGGAGCTGGTGCTGCAGGGACTCCGGGTTCCTGTAAATGAAGCATGGCGGCATCCAAGCTGGCTCATTATTATTCGACTCTGTCCTCATATGATCTTGTAGATGTTTTAAAATCTTGGACTTTTAAAATGAAGCAACCTTAGAGCTGATCCGGTTCTAGTTCTGTTGTTTTGCAGAGGTGGGCATTAAAAAAAGAGAGACGTTGTCACAGTGACAAGGCAGAGTAGAATCTGAGTCTAAAAGCAATGCTTTATTTCCCTGACACTGTGAGCATGGCTACTCAGCTATCCAGATGTAGAAGTCTGGCTTTTACTAGACGAGCAGTGTGTGACTCCAGCAGGGGTCAGCTACTTTATCCCTATGTGACCGAAAACAGAAGATGGAAATGAGGCCTTAAGCATGGCGGGTACTGCCGCTGCTGTGGGAGTCTGGACCGGTTCTGCTTTGACAGGCGCTTTCACGGGACGGGACGGCAGTTGTTTTTCTTTGTTTCTTCCCGTTGTAGTTCCTTTTGTAGCAGAGTGGCCCGGTCAGTGGCATAGGGTGGTGGTTGTGGCAGAACGTGTGTCTGGGTCATTATCTTCATGCTCCAGTCACCGCAGGAAGAAAAGCTGGCCTGGGGATTTGAGTCTCCTTGCACTTTCTCATATCCAAAGGCAACAGCTCAGAGCATAAGAATGGAAACTGGCTGGGCATGGTGGCTCACGCCTGTAATCCCAGTACTTTGGGAGGCAGAGGCGGGCAGATCACCGGAAGTTGGGAGTTCGAGACCAGCCTGACCAACATGGAGAAACCCCATCTTTACTAAAAATACAAAAATTAACTGGATGTGGTGGTGCGTGCCTGTAAGCCCAGCTACTCAGGAGGCTGAGGCAGGAGAATCTCTTGAACCTGGGAGGTGGAGGTTGCAGTGAGCCAGATGGTTGCAGCCTGGGCAACAAAAGGGAAACCCTGTCTCAAAAAAAAAAAAAAAAAAAAAAAGTAGCATTCAAGAATGGGGACTGAAGACAGCAGGCTTTAATCTTAAATGTGTTTTGGTATTGCTGCCATACTCATTTGAAATGAAACAGTGTCTAGCCTGCCTCGCCAGCCTATGATTGCTGCTGGTCTCGTTCTCTGTGGAGTCTTACCACAGGCCTGAGCTCTTAGTCTCACAGAGCCGCTAACGTCTGTCAGGGATTCCATCACTGCCGGTGCCTAGGTGCTGAGCTAGTCCTGTGTCTAGGGCCACTGGATGACTTAGGCCTTCAGTCATCTCAGAAACAGCTCATCGCTGGGAACCGTTTTTGAAAAGATGCAGCTTTTGCCTTAGATCGTGCTTTGTGGTAAAGCCAGAGTTGGCAGTCCTGTTCCCTGACGGCTCAGACAGGTTGCCACCCAAGGCACGGCCTGATCTGGTGATGTCCAGATGAGTGTAGACTGCCTGATGGTCTCAGGCATGATGGCACTACAGGATAAAGTCTTGCTTCTTTAATGTTTTCCTTCCTTAGGGAAAATAGTGTCAAATTCGCAGATTCAACAGGATCATCTGTGTTCTTATGAGTGTCTAGTTGATAAACATGCACTAAATGAGTTGAGGCCAAAAAAAAAAAAAAAGTGCCAGGGATGAGTTGGTCCTTATGTAAATGATTTTAAAACAACAGGCCCGGTGTTTCTGGCCATTTAGATGATTTAGAATAGCTGTCGTTGAGTCCTCTTAAGTCGTTATGATAGTGGAGAGCATGAGTTATTCTTTGTAGCGTGGTTCAGAGCGGTGTGTTTGTTAGAAGGATTTGTTAGTCCTGTATAGGGTCTTTACGAAGGCTGTTTTGATGAAAGCTTCCCTTTGTCGACTCCAGGTTCATCAATGCCAGAAGACGAATTCTTCAGCCAATGTTGGATTCAAGTTGTTCAGAAACCCCCAAAACAAAGAAAAAAACTGCTCAGAACCGGCCAGTTCAGAGGTTTTGGCCCGACTCTATTGCATCAGGAGTCGCACAGCCACCGCCGAGCGAGCTCGCCATGTCAGAAGGTATGGGCGGCTGGCCAAGGCCAGACATGGTGGACCGTGGGGTGGGGATTCTGAACAGGAGGCCTGGATCGGGCCTGTTGGCTGTGAGCCTCAGGTAGTGCGGTGAACCAAAGCACATGTCCTTCTCTTTCTCTGCAACAAAAGCACGGGGAACCTGCATTCTGGGTGCGTGGGAGCTCTTGGTAAGAGTTAGGAGCACCAGTAGTAGGGAATGTAAGACACACGATAGAGATAGGAAATCATTCGCTCTGTTCACAGATGCAGCCACGGACAGCAGATTCTCCTTTACTTCTGAGTTTGCTCTCCTTTTCCCTCCGGCTTTGGGTGCAGAGCAGGGAATTACCCTGTTCTCAGCATGTGGCTTCTTTCTCCTCATCCGCCTTGCCCTTCTCCTGTTTTTGCTCATTCCCTGTGACCTCTGCCCTCCGTGCCTGTCACAGGCAGCCATTCTGATGTGTTTTATAGGAATCTTTGCATGAGTTCTTCATATATTGGATGGTTTTGCGTGCATGTGTTTTTATTTATTTTTTGGTTTTTTTTGAGATGGAGGCTCATTCTGTTGCCCAGGTTGGACTGCAGTGGTGTGATCTTGGCTCACAGCAACCTCTGCCTCCTGGGTTTGAGCAAGTCTCTGCCTCAGCCTCTCAAATAGCTGGAATTACAGGCACCCACCACCACACCCGGCCCATATATATATGTTTGTTTTTTTTTTTTTTTTTTTTGTAATTTTAGTAGAGACAGGGTTTCACCATGGTCTGGAACTCCTGACCTGGTGATCCACCTGCCTGGGCCTCCCAAAGTACTGGAATGACAGGCATGGGCCACTGCGCCCAGCCCTTGTGCATGTCTTTTTAAGTGTATGTAAATGGTGGTATTTCCTCTTCTTTCTTTTTTCAGTTAGGAAAGTTTGAGGCCATTATTTCTTTAACCACATTTTCTGACCTTCCTCCTGCAGCCCTTTTCAGGGACTTCAGTGCCTGTGTATTAGGTGGTGTAAAGTTTCACATAGTTGCTGATGTGCTTTTCAGTTTGTTAGATTCTGTGTCATTTTGGGTGATTTCCGTGACTCTCCTTCCACTGCACTGATCTTTTCTTCTGCATTGCTTCGTCTTATGCTGATCCCATCCAGTGTGGTTTTCATCTTAGACACCGTAGTGTCCGTCCCTCCAGAGGTTCTCTTTGAGTCTTGTATGTCTTTTGTGAGTCTGCTTCAGCGTGGAACACACAGAATGCAGGTGCAGCAGCTGCTTTGATGTCCTCCTCTCTGAATTCTAACACCTGTCAGCTTGGGTCAGTTTTAGCTGATTGCTTTTCCTCCTGATGATGGGTTTCCCTGCTTCTTTTCATGGCTGGTCATCTGACTGGATGCCAGGCACTGGGAATTTTGCCTTTGGAGGTGCTGGATGTTTTTGTATTCCTGTAAGTCTTCTTGAGTTTTGCTCTGGAGGGCAGTTAGGTCACTCGGGAGCTGTGTGATCCTTGTGGGTAGTCCGCAGCAGTGCCCAAGCTAGCACGGATTATCCCAGCAGAGGCCAGACCCTCCTGAGTTTTCCATCCAGTGGCTGCAGACAATGAGTTTTCCAGGCTGTCTGTGTGAGTGCTGGGCTCTGTTCCCTGTGGGTCTTTTCCCCCAGCCTCAGGTCAGTTCCTTGCAGCAGGAGCTAATAGGTTCTCCACTGAATGCGTAGGGGACATTCAGTGGTGGTGCTGGCCCCCAGGTTAGGATGGGTTGTGAATCACACTTATTTTGTGTCCATTTAGCCTTTCTTGAGGTGTGTTACATGCATTTAAAGCAAGTTTCCTCAAGTACTGCTGTGGCTGCATCGTTTAGGCTTTGGTGTGTAGTGGTCTCCTGTTTAAAGAATGAATAGCTAGAAAGCTATTATTCTCTTTCTTTCCCCCTCTTTCTCTGTCTCCCTCTGTCAGCAAAGGCAATGCCTATCTACTGAGGAAAGACACTGACACAAGAATATTCAGTGAAAAGTAAATCTCTCTTCCATCCTAGCTTCTACTTCTCCAGAGACAGTCATTGTTACCAGTTTCCTGTACAACCTCCAGTGCAAACATGATAGGATATTGTATACCCAGACACAGATGAATGGATGAATGTGTATCCCTTGAAATTTTACCCGGATGTTAGCATATCATATAACACTGCCTCTATTTTCCTTCATTACTCATTAATGCGTCTTGCAGAATTTTACAAATTAGTAAACGCTGGTCCACTGTATGGTTTAGTAGCAGCATAGCATTCCATTGTTCAGTGTTTTATTTTTTGAGACGGGGTCTTGCTCTGTCATCCAGGCTAGGGAGTGCAGTGGGGATGAGCTTGGCTCACTGCAGCCCCTTGACTTCCTGGACTCAAGCGAGCCTCCCACCTCAGCCTCCTGAGTAGCTGGGACTACAGGCATGCACCACCATGCCCGGGTAATTTTTCAATGTTTTGTAGAGATGGGGCCTCCCATGTTGCCCAGGCTGGCTGGTCTGGAACTCCTGGCTCAAGGGATCCTCCCTCCTTGGCCTCTCAAAGGGCTGGGATTACAGTTGTGAGCCACTGTGCCCGTCCTCTTCATTGCTGAGTGTTTTCATGTGGGCCTTGCTTGTGGATGTTTGGGCTGTTTCCATCGTCTGCTGTTCGGCTCTACAGCAGGCACTGGCATGCGATAGCGTTTCTTTCTTTCCTTTCATGCAGGTCTTCCTTCTTCTTCCTGTATTCCCCTTTTTACTTTGTTTCTCCACTGTGTTCTTCTTGCGTGGCTTCCTTCTGTGTTTTTGGGTTTTCTTTTTATTACAATACAGTTTGCTCCACGAATCTGTGTTCTTTAGAGTCCTGATCTGAGGGTGTTCTTAGGCCAAGGCCTTATTAGCTAAGGGTGGTCCTTGGCTGATTTCAGAAACAGTGTCTTCAATCCCCGTTGAACATTCCCTAAACATACGTAGGTGTTTCTAAACTTTAGGACAAACAAGCAAACAGCACCCAATTGAGTAATAAAGTGTTTTTCTGCGAGCACTAATTTAAATAGTGATACAGCCTCATCCTGCCGCAGGAGCTGTTGTGACCATCACCACGCCCGTGAACATGAACGTGGACAGCCTTCAGTCTCTGTCCTCGGACGGGGCCACCCTGGCGGTGCAGCAGGTCATGATGGCAGGGCAGAGCGAGGATGAGTCTGTGGACAGCACAGAGGAGGACGCGGGCGCCCTAGCCCCCGCGCACATCAGCGGGCTCGTCCTGGAGAACAGCGACTCCCTGCAGTAGGACGGAGGAGCAGACTCACCTGACTTTTCATAGTTTGCACAGCAAACATTTTACACAGTTTTATTTCTGATATGTTTTATATGTAGATATAGAAGAGTGCACTTTTGTATTTCATAGTAAGCTTAAAGCGTGTCTTTGCCGGTGCAGCGACTTCTTTGAAGTGTGTGTGTGTGTGCGTATGTGTGTGTGTGGTGTGTGTGTGGTGTGTGTGGATTTTTAAAGAAATTCTTTAAAGGTTTAACGCTAGATATGTGAGGAATGACACACCACTCCCCCCCCCTCCTTGAATCCCTAATTAGATTAAGGAAAAGCGCTGCCATTTTCTAAACCGTGATGCAGTTTTCACTTAGTTCTGTGGTTCCAGCAGATCTCAGTGGGCTGGTTTTTTTTGTGTGGCCCATGGATTTGAAAGAAGCTTCTGCACCTGAAACTGCCAATATGCGGGGACTGTGGCACACACCTAGACTGAGTGTGGTTTCATCGTGGTGGATGGATGGCAAGCTCAGCAAGCCCAGTCCCCTCGTGTTCAGTGAGCCTGTCTCATTTGCTATATATAAAAAGAAACTCCTATTTTTACCTTGCTGGAATTATTGGATAAAAAAGCTATTTTTATAAATTCGTTATAAATTGGATGACTATATTGAGGATAAAATTTCTAGAGAAGAAACAATACATGCTTGCTATTAATATTTCAATTTGGAATGTTTGGAACTGACCAAATTTAATGAACCTGCCCAAAGTTAGCCACCGTCCCCTGGTTCTTTGCCCTCCCAGGGTAGCGATGAACATTTACTGCTATAAAAGAAACAGCTACTTCATGACATTTTGATATCTGCACATTTTTGTTGGTATGTAATGCTCAGATTGCATTTTACACTTGAGCTAAACATATATCGAAAGGTATTTGCTAAATAGGACTTCAGGTAAGTGAGGTGAAGTGGTAGCCGGTGATGAGCTAGGAGCTGTCACCACACAACCCCCAGTTCCATTCAAATCTGACCACAGTTGCATGGTGGTTTTACCATGTTAGCTGTGTATTGTTTTAGAAGTTTTAAATTCAAAATATGTTATGCATAGAATGTTTATTGTAAGATAATATAAAATGTGCTCTGCCCCACTGGCCCAGAGCTCAGGTAAACAGCAGATACTCAGACTTGATTACTTAACTTGCAGACACCCCTGGAGTCACGGCGGCGGGTTGGTCTGGCGAGGGCGCAGTGGCGGGCCCCCACGGGTTGGCTCTCACGTTTGCGTTTGCGGCTGTCTCCTGCTTGCTGTCAGTGTTTGTCATACATTGTCGCTTCCGACTTCCCAGAGCCCTCCCGCTCACTTGACCACGTGGGATTTGGAATGACTGTAGGCCTTCTGTTTCCTGGCAACGAGATGAACTGAGAGAGCGGGCTGGGTTCTGTTTTGTTTGGTTTTGTTTTTATTTGTTTACTTAGGAGTGGGGCTTTTTCTCAGACAGAAAACAGGCCACAGTATTTCATACAGAATGCCTTTATATCATCCGAAATGGTATGGCTGAAGTTCGTTCGTTTGTAACGTCAGGAATATCGTCAGTTCTTGAGACTCAGCGGTAGTGATTGTTTGTAAGCCAAGGGACATTTTAAGCTAGTGAAGAGTTTTTTCCCGGAACTGATTTTTCCCAAAAAATATATTAATTGAAGTTAATCATAGGGGAGTACTTCCAGATAACTTAGAAGTCAGCAGGAAACACACAGAAATTTATTTTAAAATCTTCCAGGAGTTTTAACTGAAAGACTTGGTTATCAGTTCTTTTGGGGAGAGAATGACATCTTTTTTTTTTTGAGATGGAATTTCGCTCTTGTTGCCCAGGCTGAAGTGCAATGGCGCGATCTCGGCTCACTGCAATCTCTGCCTCCCGGTTCAAGCGATTCTTCTGCCTTAGCCTTCCCAATAGCTGGGATTACAGGCATGCGCCACCACGCCCGACTAATTTTGTATTTTTAGTAGAGACAGCGCTTCTCCATGTTGGTGAGGCTGGTCTCGAACTCCCAACCTCAGGTGATCCACCCCCCCTCTGCCTCCAGAGTGCTGGGATTATAGGCATGAGCCACTGTGCCTGGCCAGGAATCACATCTTAAAGCCACCATTGCATTCCTTGTTTGTGAACCATTTTTTTCGTATTTTAAGTCAGGTCTACAAGATCATTTTAACTTAAATTCCAACTTTGTTGGACTTCTTAAAATGAGCACTCGTGAAAGCCAGCCAGCCTTTCCTCCTTCCCTCTCCGCCCTCTGTCTCCTCAACAGCCTGCTCTTTAGTGTGGATTAGTGGAAGCCAGTCACAGAATGTAGACTGATGTATAGGTCACTGTTTCTTTCCCCTACCAGAAATCACATTTGCTGAGCAGTGAGTTGAATTTAAGAGCACTGCCCGAGCCTGGCGTGGCAGGGCTTGCCTCTAGTTCCAGCTACTCGGGAGTCTGAGGCGGAGGCTGGCATGTGCCCAGGAGTTTGAGGCTGCAGTGCATTTTGCTTATACCTGTGAGTAGCCACTGTGCTCCATCTTGGGCAATACAGTGAGATCCCGTCTATAAAAAAAAAAGGGCACTGCATGAATCTAGGTGGCACTGGGAAGCTGTGGCCTGAGAGTTAAAGGTTCATGCTGAATGGTACAGTGTACACGCTCTCCAGCTGAAAACTTCCTTCAACTTTCCTCAGTTCTTACTAAATTCGGAGGAATGGGATAAAGATGATTTCAAGAGAGGGTGCTTATGGGCATAGCCTGAGTTTCCTTTAACCTCTCTCCATGCATAACCGGGGTGCTTTGAAGCAGCTTCTACACGCAAGCCATTTCAGTTTGTAAAATCACTGCCCGGCATGTTTGAGGTCATTTGGCACCCTTGGACAGCAGAGAGAGTCTGTAAAAGTGTGACCCCCTTAAGATTTCATTTTAAATGATCAGATTTGACCCCAGTTTAATTCTTGTTGAATTTTTCCCTATGAAGGCTCCTTTCGAATGTGTCTTAAGACCACATTGAGCATGTTGCTGTTATTCCTAGCCTGCACCTGTGGGGCAGCAGCCGCGGGGCTAACTCTGCTAGGTCCCTGCACGCTCCTACTGAGGGACTAGCTTGGCCTTTGTGTTTTGATTCCAGGTAGTAAGATGAGTGGAAGTGTTGATGTAGTATGCAAAGGAAACCCTGTGGCTAAGGGATCCAGGACTCGTGTCTGTGTGACCTGAGAGTGATCTGCCTCCTGCCTGCGTGAGGAAGCAGTGGCACTTTTCCTTGAGACAAACTACAGGCCACCCAGCAGGGGTTCTGCCCCTTGCCAAGGCCCATTCCTGGTACTTAGAGACAGAAAGAACTCAGCAGTCTTCTTTTGTTCTTTTTATTTTGGGTCTTTGAAACTGACAATCTTTGAAATGTGAATACTGTAACAATATGTTTTCTTGGATTGTTGTCTTTAAAAAGGATTTTTGTGAAGCAATTGATCTATCAAAGCAAAAAAATTAAAAATAGAAACATGCTTTATGGATGTTTTATTTTATAAAGCTCATGTCACCATAAGCTGCTTTTCCATTTTATGTAAGACATTGAGATTGTTTTCCCGTTTTCTGGTGACATGTGGGTTTGTGTTGGCCCTTGCATATTTAAAAAACTAGGACCGCGTTGCATGAGGCTATTCAGGTCCATTTACGTGTCCAAGAAGCTTTTCTTAAATTGCTTACTTTATTCAGTCATTCGTTTTCCAGGCAGAAAATGGAAACAGGTAGCTTTTATTTTTTATTATAGTTTTTCATAAATCTAATTATTCTGATAGTTTATGAGAAGGAAATGATTCATCAGTGAGGTAACATAATACCTTTCATAGTTGATATTATAAAATGTCATGACAAGGCTGTTCCTGAAGATTTCAAAGGTGCATTAAAACAGTTTCAGAGGGTTTTTCATCTTTGTTGTCTAGGGTGCTGTAACTCCCAACAACCGTTCATGCTTAGAAGCTAAAGTCAGCAGACTTACTTATTTTAAAAACGACATTCAGGCCAGGCACAGCGGCTCACGCCTGTAATCCCATCACTTTGGGAGGCCCAGGCAGGTGGATCACCTGAGGTCCAGGAGTTCGAGACCAGCCTGGCCAACGTGAAGAAACCCCATCTCTGCTAAAAAAAAATACAAAAATTAGCCAGGCATGGTGGCACACACCTGTAATCCCAGTTACTTGGGAGGCTGAGGCAGGAGCACCTGTAATCCCAGTTACTCGGGAGGCTGAGGCAGGAGAATTGCTTGAGCCCAGAGGCGAGGCTGCAGTGAGGTGAGATTGCACCACACCATTCCAGCTAGGAGATGGAGCAAGATTCCCTCTCAAAAAAAACAAACCTGCATCCAAAACTGTGAATTTTGTTGGTGATTAGTAGTGACAGCTGACTGTATTGTTTCAGAAAGTGTTTTGATTGATTTACAGAAGACTGACGCACCGTGTTGTGTCTTCAGCTCCCTCAGGTTGAGGTGAGAGACGGACACAGACTTTACTCATGTGGGGCCCTGGGCAGCCCCAGCCTCTCCAGGCCTCCAGGGCTTCATTTGTGAAAAGGAAGAATTGGCTTATAAGGTTTATTCCAGCTTGGCAATGATGTTTACGACTAGTAAGATTCTATCTCTCTGTCTAAAGAGAGATGAGGAAATGAGTAATGCTCTGGTGGCAATTCAAGAAAGTAAGAAAGATTTGGATGAAATATTTCGTTTTTCACACTTGTTTTTGAATTATATGAATATGATAAATAATGTCTACTGTTTTTAGCTTTCATGCCATTCTATTATATGTACTCTCAGAAGAAATTATTAGTACAAGGTCCGGTGCGGTGCGGTGGCTCACGCCTGGCATCCCAGCACTGGGAGGTCGAGGCAGGTGTATCACCTGATATCAGGAGTTTGAGACCAGCCTGACCAACATGGTGAACCCTGTCTCTGCTAAAAATCCAAAGGTTATCCAGGTGTTGTGGTGGGCACCTGTAATTCCAGCTACTCGGCAAGCTGAGGCAGGAGAATCTCTTGAACCAAGGAGGTGGAGGTTGCACTGAGCTGAGATCACACCACTGCACTCCAGCCTGGGAGATAGAGTGAGACTCTATCTCCAAAAAAAAAAAAAAAATTATTAGTAGAATTATTTTTGCCTGTGCACAGTGAGATCTTCTTACCTTCACCAAGACCTAGAATCTCCATATCATTGTTTAACTAAAATTTGTGAGACTCGGAATATATAGCATCTAAGCACAGGTGACTGAAAACAGTGAGTGCTGGGGCCAGCGTTCCCCAATCCCATGCCCTCACCACGTGGCCCTGGTCGGGTCCGGCACCTGCAGGCTGCTCTCTACCAGACCTCCTCAGGTCTGGCTTTTGTGATCTATGAAGAACTAGTTAGCATACTTACAAATTATCCAGGCTCACTTGGATAATTTGTAAGTATGCTGTAGACAAGTAGTATTTAGAAGATATTATCTTGTACAGCAGTTTCCATTCTTCATCTCATCATTAGACTGAGGACTTCAGCCCGGTAAAAAGCAAAAATGGTTTTAATATAAATCAGGACTTCTAGGCTGAGCATGGTGCTTCATGCCTTTAATCCCAGCACTTTGGGAGGCCGAGGTGGGCAGATCACCTGAGGTCAGGAATTTGAGACCAGCCTGGCCAACATGGTGAAACGCTGTCTCTACTAAAAATACAAAAACGTAGCCAGGTGTGTGGCAGGACCTGTAATCCCAGCTACTCGGGAAGCTGAGGCAAGAAAATCGCTTTAACCCAGGAGGCGGAGATTGCAGTGAGCCTAGACTGTGCCACTGCACTCCAGCCTGTGTGACAGAGTGAGACTCTGTCCCCCACAAAAATAAATAATTCAGGAATTCTTTTATTTCAGCATGTTTCAAAAGAAACATTTTACTGATATTGATGGCTTTAGTTGCTTCAACATTTTTAGAAAATGGCCCGAAGAAAGTTAGGTGTATTTTTAAACATTTCACTCTATATTAACTCAGCTTTCTTTCATATTATCTTAACACAGCAATCCATGAGAAATAAGTCATGAAGCCCTTAACACTTTGCATTGTCTCGTGTGTGAGTGTAGACCTGAGTTTTAGAGGCCACGGATTTAGAAGAGAACAGCCAGCGGAGCTAGAGAAAATCCTCCGCTGAATTGTTCAAGGGAACCCCAGAAAGGAGCAGTTCCAGCAGCAGAGGCGTGAGCGTGTGGGTTGCTGTGGGAGGGGAGATGGGAGAAGGGCATGGGGCTGGGCAGCCGGGAGGGACCCGAGGCTTGGAAGACAGTGCAGAGGAGAGGCGGGGGCAGAGGCAGGCGCCATGGGTTCTGGGCCTGGCCATGACCCAGTGGAAGATGATACGGGAGCTTATCTTTGTTCCCTTGGAGAGGAAGCTCATATTGAGACCCCAGAGGCATAAATCCTAGGGCAAAACATGGGCGATTTGGCCAGATCAGAATTCAGTTTTCCTGTGCAGTGGACACCGAGGACTGTTAACAGGCGGTGACGGAGGGCAGCGCATTCCTCGTTCCTTCTTCCTAATGTATAAAGCCGGCAAGGAGCCAGTGTTAGGGGAGTCGTGCAGACCAGCAAGTAACCTGCTGGAAGCCTCTAGAAACACGACAGCTCACATTGATAGTTCACCAACAGGCGACCAGATGACCAAGAAGCACGCGAGGACGCATGGCCTCACCACGGCCCGGAGTGTGAGTGCAGCCCGGGGCCGGCCGCCTCATCTGCGGCTGCAGTGAAGAGGCTGGGATGGGGCTCTGCGGAAACGGGAGCTGGAGTGTTGCTGGGAGGCATATCATGGCACTGGCCGTTTTGGAATGAACCTAACAGTGCAGTCACATGTCACTTAACAATGGGCTGTGCTCCGAGAAATGTCTCTTTAGGGGACTCCGTCACTACTGGACCATCACAGTGCACTCACGTGGACCTAGACAGCCTACTACACACCCAGCCTGTGCGGCTTAGCCCCTTGCTCCCCGCCACGGGCCTGTGCAGCAGGTGACCCTGCTGAGTGTCCTGGGCAATCGTAACACAACGTCAGGATCTGTGTGTCTAAACAGCTAAATCGGCTGGGCACCGTGGCTCACACCTGTAATCCCAACACTCTGGGAAGCCAGGGCAGCCAGATCACTTGTGCTGAGGAGTTCGAGAGCAGCCTGGGCGATAGAGTAAGACCCCATGTCTACAAAAAAATTTAAAAATTAGCAGAGCATGGTGACACATGCCTGTAGCCCCAGCTACGCAGGGGCTGAGGTGGGAGGATGGCTTGGACTAAGCAGGCAGAGGCTTCAGTGAGCCATGTTTACCCCACTGCATGCCAGCCTGGGTGACAGTCAGGCCCTGTCTCAAAAAAAAGAAAAGGCTAAACAAAGGTGCAGTAAAAATACAGTATAAAGTGTTGAAAATAACATAGGGCACTTACAGGAGTGGCGCCTGCAGGCCTGGGAGCTGCTGGGGTGAGTCGGAGTGAGCGTGGAGGGCTAGGATGTCACCGCATATACTTACATAGGCTGGCAGCGCCACATGGGACAGCTGTGCTGCAAGTCCTGATGGCACTGGCAGTACGGACCCAGCTCCACTGGAACCTCACGGGACCGCCTTGGTCTGCTCCCTCTGTCGCTGGCTGAAACATCGTGGGGGGTGCGCGACTGTTCCCTGGCGGCTCGTGTGCTCTGTGGTCCTAAAGCCCAGCACAGCGGGATTCTCTAGCAGGTCTGTGAGAGGACCTGTGCAGAGACGCTCACTGCAGCCTCGCCTGTGGCGGCCGGGGCTTCACGCAGAGGGGAGCAGGGTCACCTGCGGGGGCTGTGACCGTGCGACATTGGCATAGGACATTCTTGGGTCTGCTGCCGTTAATAGCTTTATTTTATAGAAGTGGATTGTCTATTGTTTCTCTCATAGTTTATTATTATTATTTTGTGAGACAGAGTCTCGCTCTGTCACCCAGGCTGGAGTGCAGTGGCATGATCTTGGCTCACTGCAACCTCTGCCTCCCGAGTTCAAGTGATTCTCCTGCCTCGGCTTCCTGAGTAGCTGGGATTACAGGCACGTGCCACCACAACCAGCTAATTTTTTTGTGTTTTTAGTAGAGGCGGGGTTTCACCTTGTTGGTCAGGCTGGTCTTGAACTCCTGACCTTATGTTCTGCCCGCCTTAGCCTCCCAAAGTGCTGGGATTACAGGCATGAGCGACTGCGCCCAGCTTCTCTCATGGTTTATTGAATGCCAGTTATTTTTTTGTAGAACAGTAGAAACCAAGATAAATAGTCCTCATGCCCAGAAACGGGCACCCCACTTTGGACAGGCCGCGAGTGGGTGTGGTCACCAGGTGAGCTGGCCATGGGCTTGGGGCTGCCTTCGTTCCTATCAGGCACCACAGGCTTCAAATTCTTCCCACAGTGGCCACATCCACTATGTGTGTGGCGTGGGTGCTTCCTGGTGGCCCTACCCCTCCTCAGGTGCCAGTAGGCCTTGGATGCTGCCGCAAGCCTGCCGTCTGCTACTGGCCTCCCTGGCAGAGGGCTACTGCTGCTTGCTCCTGGCTTCTTGGCGTTCTCCTGGCTCAGCCTCCATTTCAGGTGGGTCCTGAACCCTTGGGGTGCAAGGGTCACGCCCATTCCTGCCTCTGCCAAACTCTGACTTATCTCTGGGCAGAGACTTGGACGGGAGAAAGTCTGAGCCAGGGTGGGCCTTGAGTTGAAAATGTTTCCTGCCTCTCCCCATGGGTCTTTGCCTGGTGGAAGGAGGGAAGGGGTTGGAGGTTCCCTGTCCCCTCACTGTTTTCTCCTTTTCTGCCTTCTGGCAGCTGGCAAAATCAGGGTGGTGGCAGCAGGGGGTGGGGAGCCCCACCCGGCACTCCAGAGTGCACACAAAGCTCTGTGCCTGCGGTCCAAAAGTTCAGCAGAAATGGGAATGAGGAAGGGGGAGCATTCAGGTTTGGAAATGGTTTTTACTCAGAGTTGAAGGCGTTGCCTTTGACCTTGAGCAATGTAAAGCCTTTCTAATTCCTGATTCTCTGTGTGGAAACATTCTCTCGGGCAGTGTCCGGGATCTTAGGGCAGAAATGACATCTCCAGTCCACTGTGCCCCTCTGGAATTTTGCCCATCCAGTAAGTCCCCCTCTCTTGACCCTGGAGAGGTTTCTGTGGCCTGCTGGGGTGGTAGCTGCCACATGATGGATAGGTTGAGAGGGCTCGGCTTGGCCCTGGCTGCCATGTTGGAAGGAAGCCAGGCCATGGGGACAGGCCATGCAGGTGTCCTGTCCGCCAGCCCACGTCGACCACAAGCTACACACGAGGGAGCTACCGGTGCCTGGAGCCACCCCAGCTGATGAGCAGAGCAGAGCCCAGCCTCCCGCCAGCCCTGCCCCAGGTGCAGATGTGTGAGTAAAATAAACGTCGCCACTGTCTGAAGCCAGTTTTCGGGGGTTTGTTAAACAGCCGCAGTGCCTGAGGCAGGACTCTGGCCTGTGCTTCTGTCCTGTCACGTGGGGCCTTGGCATGGGCCATGCCCGTCGTGTGCTGAGCCATGTCAGTCCTGCACCAGCCTTCCTGGAGCCTGCCATGGACCTGTGCTGCCCACGGCGATGCCGGCTCTGGTCCAGTCACTGAACAGGGGTGTTGGGCCTGTAACGAAGCAGAGTGTAGGGGAGCGAAGAAGGGAGCGGGCTGCACCGACCCTCTCCACCCGACGCCAACGCCACCTTGGTGTGAGCTGGCGGAGAGGGCTGTGCCCAGGTGCGGGGCTGCGGGCATGAGCTGCCCACTCACTCCCTGAGGCCTTTGAGTCGTTCTCTCTCCCAGCTCAGATTTCCTTCCGACAGCTTCCCAAAGCTTTGATGGAGCTGTCCTGAGCCATGTGCACAGCCTTGCTAGCTGCAGCCTGGGGAGAAACCGCACAGGGTTAATGAAAGAACTAAAGGAAAGGATGATCAAGCCAGTCTCCCTGAAATGCAGCCTGTAGGCGCCCGGCCTCAGTAATGGCCTGTAATGAGCTGCATCTGTGTCCCCACGAGGGCACCTCCCAAGCCTTTAAAGCCAGGTGTTGTTTTAGGTGGGTTGCCTGTGTTCTTGCACTGCTGTTTTTGCTAGACATTTGCTCATAATCCTTTTTACATTTTTAAACAAACAGCATAAATATGAACTTGGGCTTGGACCAAGACAGTCATTCTACGTTCTGAGCTTAGTGAACGTCACGGCGCTGGGGTCAAGGCGCTGGGCGTGGCTGGGCATGGCGGTCTCTCGCTGGCAGCCTGTGCTTTTCTTTGGCATCATCCTTAGGCTGGCTCCTGCTGTCGCTGTCTTGTATGTGGGTTTTGTAAGCATTGGCACTTTTCAATGATCCCTTCTGGAAACCAGCCCCTGCCTGAGCTTTCAGGAATATATCTGTTTCCACCACCTTTCAGCTCCCTTTGCCTATGTCTGTTTCTCCAGGATTGCAGGGGGTCGTGTGAATCAGCTCAGATGCGTTCCGCAGAAACAGCAGGGCCCCAGCACCTGGCTCCCACCTCAGGAGGGTGTTGGTCCTCTGGCATCTCCATGCCCATGGGATGCCACTATAGCAGTCAAGGCCACATACTGCTTATTGGGGACCTGCCAGAGGATGCTGTTGCCCCCAGCCCTCTGAGCAGAGACCTGGAACCCACCCTGTGTGGACTGCTGAGGTCACATGTCTGCCCAGACCAGTGACTAGCCAGGGAATGGCATGTACCCATGGGCTTCTGTCAACCGAGGTCAACCCCAGTCCCCACTCCCGCCCTCGGGTCATCATGGCTGTGGAAGAGGCAAGGAGACCTGAACTGTTGGGAATGAGGATGGGGGTGGATGCTGAGTAGATTGACATCTGTGACCCTGGGTTTCCTCCTTCCCCCACCTCGAGGGCTTTGGCAAGATGGGACAGGATGTAAGGAAAAGGAGCAGGCCTGGGTCCCCTGAAGCTGGGCAGTCAGGGCCTGAATGGTGTGAATGGAATCCAAATAAACCCCACGGCCCCACATGGCAGGGTCTCTGCACGGAATCCAGCCTGGGCTGGCAATCCTGCTGCCTCACAGGTGTGGCACAGCTGTGCCAGCTAGACCCTTGCCTCTGGTGGGTAGGGGACCAATTAGTCCCACGGATGGCAGTGGCGGGCCGTCTGGAGCCACCGCTGCCATCACTCTGGCTCCAGGCATCTCTGCATTCTTGGGGGACCGGGAAGGCTGTCTGCTGCTTTCACAGGCTCAGAAGTGCCGATCCCACTGCCTGGCGTCTCTGGGCTGTCAGTGCCTGCTCTGATCTTGGAGCAAAGTTGAAGCTGAGTTCAGGTGCTGTCACAGCCCAACCAGGTGCACATGCACTTGGGGCAATGCTGACATGCCAGCCCCTTGCTGCCTCAGTCTCCTCTGGACCTTGGGCGCCGATGAGCATAGGAAGGAAGCCAAATAGTGGTTGAGGGCAGCTTGGTGCTGGCCTGCAGGTGCCCCTTGGCACTTACAGCCTGGGCACCATGAATGGCAGCAGGAGGCAGATTCCTGGGTGGAAGGGGGCGGGTCCCTAGTAAGGCCCCACCTTTAGGCCAGGGAGGCTGGGGGCCAGGGTACAAGTCCTGTGGATTGGAGTGGGAACTTACAGTGCCTTTTTGGGCCCACCCACGGCCGCCCTTGGACCAATCGGCATGGATTTCCACCCCATGCTCGTAAAAGCCCCAGGCTCACCCAGAGCTGAGCAAACGTCCTGCAGAGAGGAGCAACCCACCCTAGGGCCTCCTCTTTGCTGAGAGCTGCAGAGGTGATGGGGAGATGGCGGGATGGCAGCTGCAGAGAGGAGCTGCCCCTCTACTGACAGCTGAACACTTGTTGGAATGATGTGCCTGACAGAGGAGCTGCCCTCTCTACTGACAGCTGAGCAGGCCTTGGGACACTGGCTGCAGAAAGGAGCTGCCCCCTGTGCGTTTCCTCAGAGCTGTCCTGTCACTCAGTATAGCTCCTCTTCATCTTGCTCACTCTCCACTTGTCTGCGTACTTCGTTCTTCCTGGATGCAGGACAAGATCTCAGGACCTGAGATGGCGGGGCTAAAAGAGCTGTACCACAGACAGGGCTGAGATGTGCCCCTTCTTACCACGTTGCAGGTGAAGCGAGGAAGAGAAGAGCTGCAGCCCTTTAGGGAGCCCAGACCTGGGAGCCCCCGAGCCAGGGCTGTGACTCCGTCTTTGGGGCCGTGCAGTTCCCGGCATCTCTCAAATTTTGGGCGCCACCGTGTTCCCCAGTGGCAGCTGTGGAAGCTGCTTGCCGTGCGCCTGGTCGGGCCGCAGCCTCACAGAGAGCCGGCATCCATGTCAGCATCCCTGCCGCCCTGCTGAAGCAGCCAGCGTGTCTGGCTGTGCGAGGCGGCCAGGCCCCACGCTCACTCACACACACATTGCTGTTCCACTCCTGACTCGCCCTTGGCAGGCACGGGACCTAGGCCTGCAGCGTGAGCCCAGTGCAGCCTGCCAGCCCACGTGCGTGAAATGAGCCCAGCGGCCCAAGCAAAACTCGGGCAAAGGCCCACCAGCCACAGAGGCTTTGGCCAGAAAACGACACCCCAAAGATCCCATAACTCTGCGGCGTTTTCTCCCAGTCTGCTGTGCTTCCCGCCTCAGTGCTGCGGCGTCTGCTTGAGCCCGCCTGTCCACGCGCTCCCGTCCTCCTCTCGTCTGTGAAGTCTGAAACCTTCAGGTAAGTCGATATGTGTTTGGTGAGATGCAGTGCTCAATTTTATCCACTAAATTAAGACTAGCTGGCATGTCTTTGTTATTTTTCCACGTTACATAAATTCTGTCTACATAAAAAATAATGTAGACAGGCGCGGTGGCTCACACCTATAATCCCAGCACTTTGGGAGGCTGAGGCAGGTGGATCATGAGGTCTAGAGTTCGAGACCAGCCTGGCCAGCATGGTGAAACCCCATTTCTACTAAAAATATGAAAATTGGCCAGGCATAGTGGTGTGTGCCTGTAGTCCCAGCTACTCGGGAGGCTGAGGCGGGAAAATCACCGGAACACGGGAGGTTGCGGTGATCTGAGATCACTCCACTGCACTCTACCCTGGGAAACAGAGCGAGACTCTGTCTCAAAAAATAATAATAATAAAAAATAATATGCAGGGAACCTTTAGAAATCCTGAGGAGACAGCCCACAGGTCCCTCCGGGCTTGTCTTGACCACTGATGCTGGCCTTATGAGGGTCAGGTGTGTGCTCCTGGGTGTGGGCCCAGGGAGCCTGCGATTTTGACCCTAATGGGGACCAATCTACACAGCTGAGCCAGCCTCTCTGCAGTCCCTGTTCCATCCATGGCAAATGCCTATGACCTTCTCATAGTCAAGGGTCTGGTGACGCAGCTCTGAGCAACTCCTGCTGGCCTGTAAATCTCCTCTGACATGGTGGTGTGGCCTCTGCTGGAAGAACATGCTCAGGAGGCGGTGCAGACCTCCGTAACTGTGGGCTCAGTCACAGGCGTCAGCGCCCCCACCCAGGAGCTGACCTAGACCCTACGTCATGGGCACACGTCCTGGGCTAGGAAGTCCTGAGCCAGCAAGGGTGCCTCTGCAGGGGACAGCACCAGCCGAACCACAGCGTGGCCTCCGGGGAGGACTTGCAGGCCTCGAGGTGGTGGCGCTTGTGGCTGCTGTGAGTGCCCGCCTGGAGAGGGGCTGTGTCTGTGTGCACACCAGTGGCTCCAGAGCCTGCCAGGCTCGGCAAGGGGCCCCATGCACAGGTGAGCACCTGCTGACATGCGGAATTGTGACTCTCAGGACACTTCCATCACAATGACCATTTTGACTGCCCTGAGAATAACTGGCCTCAGCCACTTTCCCTGCATTTTTCGAGGAGCCCAGGGCCCAGCAGGCTCCCGTTGTGGCAGTGCGCAAGACCCTCGCAGAGAGCCAGGGAAGGCTGCAGCCTGAGGCGGCTGCAGCAGGGGCGCTTGGCATTTAACGCCAAGGAACAACTCTTGAAGATCATTTTTGAGGATGTGGGTGTTTCGGGTTTTGAGCATGGCCTAAAATAGAGTGGACTGTCAACGCTACAGCTCTGGAGCCGAGAAGCTGTATGTACCACTCCCCCCTGGGGTGAATGGGGCCCACGCCCTGCCTTCCCTGAAGCCCACTCACTGTGCGCCTCCTGCCTCCCTGCTCAGCAAGCTCCTAGGGGCCCCCTGAATATCCTCCCTGGAGCTGCAGCAGACCCCACAGCTCTCTGCTTGCTGCTCTCCTCTGCACCCTGCACCAGCTCCCTCTTCTCCAGTTCCTGACCACATGCCCCTCTTCCCCCTGTAGGTGCTGGGTACTGGCCCTGCCAGCCTCTGAGGCCCACAAGGGCTTGTGGTTCAGGAGGGCTCTGTGACTACCTCGGCTCCAAACTTCTCCACCCCCACCCCCAAGGCAGCCTGCTGGCACCCTAGCCCCACGCACCCCGAGAACACCCAGTGCCATTTCCTGGAAGAGCCAAGTCTCTGCCAAGACGTTTCCACGCCTCTGTCCTATGACTGACTGACTTGCTTCTGAAGCCTGTTCAGGAGAGGTCATGCCTGTCCCCTTCCTCTACCCACTGGCCTGCCCTGCCTCACTTGGCTGCAGAGTGGGGAAGGGAACTTTTCCACCTGCTCTAAGCAAAGCCTGCTCGCCAGAGACTGGCAGGAAACCAAGTGCCAGGAGAGCTGGGTGCGGGAAGGCCGGAGCTCCCTGAAGTATACGTGCCTGCCAGTCGCTCTGGGGAGCCCCGCCCTCTCCTCCTCTCACCTGCCTCCCTGGCAGTGTCCTTGCCCGGTGGACCAGCAGGAACAACGCTGCCATGGGGGCCCAAGTGTCGGGGACCTCCCAGGCCAGCGCCGCAGCCCAGCATGGATGCCACCAACCTACAGAGGAAAGCCCCTCGTTAGTGTCCACAGCGACACTGTCTCCACCCTTTAGGTGGCTCCATGCCAGGGCATAATTCAAGCCATTGCTGAGATGCCCAGAGACCAAGAACATGAAGCTGGCCAGACTCGGTCATTAGGAAAGCCCTGGGCATCAGCACCTGTCCCCTCACATCCTTTACAGCTGGCTGGCTGGCTGGGTGCCTGGATCCTTCAGGGTGGGGCTGGTGTCAGTTACAGTTTCTTCTCCATGAGCCACAGCCAAGAGGTGCTACATTATAAGCAGCTGCAGTTTTGTGGAGGACATATGAACAGCCACCCATCTGGAGTTAGGGCTGCTGTGGACGGGTGTGCAGGTTGTGGACTGCACAGCTCCGTGCCTCCATGCCCTTAGAGTCTACGCCTGGATGGGCACGTGCAGCGCCCCATGTGGACTTCTCAGCTCCCCTCGGTTTTCAGTGTTCCTGGCTGGGCAGGACAAGCAGATCTTGCAGAAAGAGCAGCCCCCACTCCCAACTGCAACCTGACCTGCCCTCCATCCTCACCAGGCCCCTGCAGCCCCTGTCCTCGCCCTCCACGCCTCCTCAGCCCTCCCACCTGCACCTGGACTGCACCAGCCATGCTCCTGACGCAGGCCTTTGTCCAGCCGTGCACGCTTTTCCTCAGGGTCTGCCAGGCAGCCCTGAGCCTCTGCCCGGCCTCTGCTCGGATGCCCAGTCTTCAGTGAGGGCTGCCCCCACCTACGCATGGTGGTACAATGTACCATCTTAACCATTTTTAAATGTGCAGTTGGGCAGTGTTAAGTGCATTCATGTTGCACAACCATCACTGCCATCCATCTCCAGAACGTTTTCACTTTCCCAGCTGAAACTCTGCTCAATCAACAGTAACTCCCCATCCCCTCCTCAGCCCCTGACAGCCGCTGTCCTCTCTGCCTCCCTGAGCCCAGCTCTTCTAGATTCCTCTCATGAGTGGGACCGTGCGGGATTCATGCTGTTGTGGCGCGTCCCACGGTTTCATGGCTTTTTAGGCTGAATCCTTGTCTGTTTTGCACGGATATCCACATTTTGCTTCTCCATTCATCTGTGTGAGGTACATCTTGTCTCCAAGTTGCCCAAGAACCCCCCGTTTGGATTCAAACCCAGATCAGGGTCCAGGGTTGTGGCTTTTTCCAGACTTGTCAGTCTACCAAATGCCAAGGCTGGGAGGTGCTCGTCAACAGGCACTCCATGTTGGCCAGGCTGGTCTCGAACTCCTGACTCAGATGATCCGCCTCCCTCAGCCTCCCAGAGTGTTGGGAGCCATCATGCCCGGCACTCTTCACTGTGTGTGTGTGTGTGTGTTTTGGGGGTGGGGAGTGCTGTGGGCTAAATTGTGTCCCCTGAAAATGTACGTGTTTTAGTTCTAACCCTTCCCACCTCAGAATATAACCTTATTTGGAAAAGGGATCTTTAAAGAGGCGATTAAAGCTAAATGAGGCCATTAGACCCTAACCCAGTGACTGGTGTCCTGACCAGAAAGGGTATGTGGACACAGACGCAGAGGGAGAACGCTCTGCTAGGGTGAAAGCAGAGAACAAGGCGCTTCTCCAAGCTAAGGACCCCCAAGCCTGGCCAGCAACCCACAGAAGCTGGGAAGGCCTGGGATTGAGGCTCCCTTCTGCCCCAGAAGGAGATGCGGCGTTAAACAGTTCAAGCTGGAGGCTGTTGGAACTTGACATTATTTGAGTGCTGAGGAGTGTGCCTCTGGGCTGAGGCACAGAGCATGACGCTGCACATTCTGCTTCTCTGATTATAGATTAAGTCCCGTAAATGACTAGGAAAGGCTGAATGGCCCAGAGATAAGGGCATCACGCCTACCTGATAGAATATTAACTCCGTCTTTCTTAGAATATGGCAAACTGTAACCAATCAAATCACTATAACCAGCCTGGGTGCCGTGGCTCACACCTGTAATCCCAGCACTTTGGGAGGCCAAGGCAGGAGGATCAACTGAGTCCTCCAGTTGGAGACCAGCATAGGCAACATGGTAAAACTCTACAGAAATTAGCCGGGCATGATGCTGCACCCTGCAGTCCCAGCGATTCAAGAGGCTGAGGCAGAAGGATCACTTGAGCCCACCCAGGTCAAGGCCGCCGTGAACCATGTCCACGCCACTGCACTCCAGCCTGGGCAACGGTGCAAGACTCTGTCTCTAAAAAAAGAATCTCTGTAACCTATGCACTATCTTGTATGGAAAACGTTGCAACTCTGTTAAACTTCCCTTCTCTGCCTATGTAAGCGAGAACTTCCCTTTCCACTCTGGAGCACTGGCCCATTCTTTCCAAGTAGTTTCCCGAGTGATGGTCCCCAAGCTTTAAGCTTGAATGAACCCTAGGCTTCATTGTTATTTTGTGAATCTCATTATTTAGGGTTGATCTCAGCTCACTGCAGTCTCAACATCCTAAGCTTAACCATCCCTGCCAACACCGTGACCTTGGACTTCTGGCCTCCACGTCTGTGAGACAGTAAGCTGCTGAAGCACCCCGTGTGGGACACTTGGTTACAGCAGGCCTGGCGGACTCACGCTGGGGCCAGCCCTGTGGCCGCCACAGGGAAAATCCAAGGCGAAGCTTGAGGGCATTTAGGGCCCACCTGGGTCATCCTGGGGCACCTCTGCATCTCAGGAGCCTCAGCTTCATTGCACCTGCCAGACTTTCTCCAGAGAGCCTATTCACAGGTTTCAGAGGTTAGGGCCTGGGAGCTTTGAAGGACCACTGTTAGCTTACCAGAGTTGTTTTTTTTGTTTGTTTTCTTGAGATGATGTCTCGCTCTTGTCCCCCAGGCTGGAGTGCAACGGCGCAGTCTCGGCTCACTGCAACCTCCACCTCCCAGGTTCAAGTGATTCTCCTGCCTCAGCCTCCCTAGCAGCTGCGGTTACAGGTGCACACCACCACGCCCGGCTAATTTTTGTATTTTTAATAGAGACAGGGTTTCACCATCTTGGCCAGGCTGGTCTTGAACTCCTGACCTCAGGTGACCCACCCACCTTGGCCTCCCAAAGTGCTGGGATTACAGGCGTGAGCCACTGTGCCTGGCTGAGTTCTACTGTCTTCAGAGGTAGGGTCTCCCTCTGCCACCCAGGCTGGAGTGGTGCTCGTCTATAAACTTATTTGCATCCCTATTTCCAGAAACTTGCATATGTTCCTTCCCTCCCTCCCTCGTTTTCTTTCTTATTTTTTTTTAATTGCCGCCCCCTTCTTTTTTTTTTTTTTGAGACAGGGTCTGGCTCTGTCCCCCAGGATGGAGCGGTGATGCAGTCTCGGCTCACTGTGGTCTCAACCTCCTGGCTTAAGCAATTTTCCCACCTCAGCCTCCCAAGTAGCTGGGACTGCAGGCGCACACCAACACGCCCAGCTAATTTTTGTATTTTTAGTGGAGACGGGGTTTCTTCATGTTGCCCAGGCTGGTCTTGGATCTCCTGAGCTCAAGCAATCCACCCACCTTGGCCTCCCAAAACACTGGGATTATAGGTGTGAGCTACCGTGCCCAGCTGCTTTTTTCTTTTTCTAGGTATAGATGTTACCAACATCCTTCTGCAAAAAAAATGAAGATTCTTCCTCTCCCATGCTCCTCCCCACTAGCAGGAAATACACTTCCATTCTAGGATTCCTCCAAGACAGTTTCGTGATTAAGAATAGATCAATATCCACTGTTGACATGATTATGATGAAGCAACTATTATTCCTAGCCTAGTCATGTTATGTAATTACATTTCTTACAGAGCTCCAATTTTTTTCCCCCTTTCTTGAGACAAGGTCTTACTCACCCAGGCTGGAGTGCAGTGGCGTAATCACAGCTCACTGCAGCCTCAATCTCCCTGGCTCAAGCAATCCTCCTGCCTCAGCCTCCCAAGTAGCTGAGACCACAGGCACCCACCACCACGCCCAGATATTTTTAATAGAGATGAGGTCCTGAACTCCTGGACTCAAGTGATCCTCTGGCCTCAGCCTCCCAAAGTGCTGGGATTACAGGCGTGAGCCGCTGTGCCCAGCCTCTATTTTCTAGGTTCTGAGGCAACCCCCAGCTCTCCACCAGGCATGAGGATCTCTGGATAGTCTCACTGCATTCTGGCGACGTCTTGATTTCTTTGTCTCCCTTGAAGCATCACTCTCCTGTCCCCCCCTTTTTTTTCGACAGGGTCTCAGTCATCCAGGCTAGAGTGCAGTGGTGCAATCATGGCTCACTGCAGCCTCTAACTCCTGGGCTCAAGAGACCTTAATGCCTCAGCCGCTTGAGGAACTGTTTCCCTTTCTTATATCTTGTAGAGATGGGGTCTCACTGTGTTGGCCAGGCTGGCCTCAAGCAATCTTCCCGCCTGGGCCTCCCCTGTCCTGCTGCTGCTGGACTCACGGTGGTCCTGGGACCTCCTGAGACCGTTTCATCGCTGCTAGACTCACGGTGGTCCTGGGACCTCCTGAGACACCATTTCATCACTGCTGGACTCACGGTGGTCCTGGGACCTCCTGAGACACCATTTCATCACTGCTGGACTCACGGTGGTCCTGGGACCTCCTGAGACACCATTTCATCACTGCTGGACTCATGGTGGTCCTGGGACCTCCTGAGACACCATTTCATCACTGCTGGACTCACGGTGGTCCTGGGACCTCCTGAGACACTGTTTCATCTGGTTTTACTCCCTCCTTTTGTTGGTGTGTGTTCCTGGGCAGAGAGGCTGCCCTGCACGATGGAAGTGTCTCCTGCCTCCACTGCTAAGTGAGAGAGTGCTGGCGCCGGGCTTCCAGCCTGCATTTCTTCCTCTTCCGGATTCCGTCATGGTTTATCTCCCAGTTTCCACGTGTGCTGGAGGCTGAAGGCGATGCCTTTCTCATCTCGAGCCTCCCTGTGTGAGCTGGGCTTCCCGTCCTTTTTTGGGAGTGTTTGAGTTCCCATGTCTTCGTATTTCACGGTGACGTTCACCGTGTAGCCCTTTCTCCACCCATTTTGCTGCGCACTGGGTGGGCCACTCAGTCTGCAAAGTCATGCCTTTCAGTTCTGGGGCAGTTTGGGGAGTTATTTCATTAGTGAGATCCTTCCCTGTTTTCTTTTTGCAACTCTTACTTGCCGCATGCTGGGATCCAATAAGCTCAAAGAATTCCACACACACAAAAACATAAAAGACAAAAACACCGGGACACATCATAATTTCCAAGGCAATGTTGTAAAAACAAAGCTGTAGGACCCATGCTTTCAATTTCAAAACCTACCAGAGTTGTAGTAATCAAAACGGTGTGGTACTTCCATAAGACCAGACACAGACCAATGGAACAGCAGAGTCTAGAAATGAGCCCATACAACTATGAACAAGGGTGCCAGACCATTCCATGGGGAGAAAATTGTCTCTTGCACAAATGATGCTGATACAGACAGACATCCACAAATTCCCATGTCACACCATCTGAAAAATCAATCCATGACTCAAAAATCAATCCATGAGCTAAATATTTACAGATTTTAGAAGAAAACGTAGGGGTACATTTCCATGAACCTCGGATCTGCCAATGCATGACATCCAAAGCATGACCAACAGGATAAAAAAATAAATCTTGACTCTACCAAAACTACAAACTGCTATGTATCAAAGAATATTAAGAAAGTGAAAAGAGGTCAGGCCCGGTGGCTTACGCCTGTAATCCCAACACTTTGCCAGGCCGAGGTAGGCGGATCACAAGGTCAGGAGTTCGTGACCAGTCTGGCCAATGTGGTGAAACCTAGTCTCTACTAAAAATACAAAAATCAGCCAGGCACGTTAGCATGTGCCCATAGTCCCAGCTACTTGGGAGGCTGAGGCAGGAGAATCACTTGAACCCGGGAGGCGGAGGTTGCAGTGAGCCCAGATCAAGGCACTGCACTCCAGCCTGGGCAACAGAGGGAGACTCTGTCTCAAAAAAGTAAAAAGATAACCTACAGAATGGGAGAAAATATTTGCAAGTCCTATGAGAAGTGTTTAGTATCCTGAACATATAAAGAGCTCCTACAACTCAGCAAAAAGACAACCCAATTTAAAATTAGGAGATGGACTTCTCCCAAAAAATAACCAAGAGGTGCACGAAAAGATGCTCACTCAACGTCAATCATTAGAGAAAGGCAGATCTAAAGCACAACGAGACACCTGTTCATACACACTAGCATGGCCATCATAATTTAAAACATGATTTATAACAAGTGTTGATAAGGACTGAGAGACTGGAACCCTGGTGCACTGTTGGTGGAATACAGCTTGACGGTTCCTCAGCAAATTAAACAGTTACCACATTACCCGCAAATGCCACTCCTGGGTACATACCCGAGAAAAATGAACAGAGGTGTCCAAACAGTCGGCCATGAATGTGCACAGCAGCTTACTCACAGGGCTGAAAAGCAGACAAAACCCGAATGTCCATCACTGATACATGAGGGAACAGAATGCGTCTACCCACACAATGGTATCCATGCCCTAACATGCGTGACACATCATGCAAAGTGAAATAAGACACGAGGCCACAGCTGCATGATTCCATTTATATGAACTGTCTGGAACAGGGAAAACCTATTTCAGACAACAGAGATAGAAAGTCGATTAGCAATTGCCTGGGGAGGAGGAACAGAGGAGGGGAAATGACTGCTTCATGGGGTGAGGAGAGAATGTTCTGGAACATGAGAGGTGGTCCCTATGCAACATTCTGAATGTACTAAATGCCGCTGATGGTTCACTTTAAAGTGATTGACTTTTAGGTTATGTGAATTTCGCCTTAATTAAAAAACCCAAACTCTCACAGTGCTCCCACCAGCTCCACCATGAGCAGACGGCGCTGGACCACGCGGAACCTTCCATGCTTCTCCCCGCCCCCTTCTGCATCCCCATCGTGGACTCTCTTTTGCCTTTAATCCGCTCTGCCCAGAGACTGCCTGTGTCCAGCCCACCTGGCCGACTACTCTCAGTATTGCCTTGGCGAAACATCCTAAGAGCAAGTTACATTAGAGAAAAGCTCATTTCATCTCATAGCACATACACAGGCCATTTAGGAAGCCACGTGTTAGTGAAGGGAAACCCATGCTCCGCGCCGTCTGCAGCGATAATGGGGGCCAGGCCAGGCAGTTCCCAATCTCGTGTGTGTTTAGGGCTCAGGAAAGTGATGGTGAAGTGGGCAAAGGTGCTGGGGCCGCTCCACACTCCAGACTTCACTTCCGGCCCCGCTCCTGGGCCGCCACGAAGTGCAGCAAGTCAATGGCAGTGACCACCCCGAACACCATCTGCCGAGGACTGGACTTCTCGGGGCTGTGGTCTGAGGAGGGGAGAACAAGGCTCAGGTTTGCCGGCGCTGTGGGAGGCTGGGCAGGCTGCTGCGGGGCAGAAGCCTCCCGAGGACCTGTGGGCACTTGTGCACTGTGGGGGCCCAGGGCAGCCTGCTGGAGCCCAGGGGCCAAGGCTGCGTTTTTTTTTTTTTTTTTGAGACAATCTCACTCTGTCACCCATGCTAGAGTGCAGTGGTGCAGTCTCAGCTCACTGCAACCTCCATCTTCTGGGTTCAAGCAATTCTCCTGCCCCAGCCTCCCAAGCAGCTGGGACTTCAGGTGCATACCACCACACCCAGCTAATTTTTGTGTTTTTAGTAAAGACGGGGTTTTGCCATGTTGGTCACACTGGCCTCGAACTCCTGATGTCAAGTGATCCGCCTGCCTCGGCCTCCCAAAGTGCTGGGATTACAGGCATGAGCCACTGTGCCTGACCCAGGCCATGTTCTTCTGACATGAGCCCCATGGGCCCCAGGCTGGGCTCCAGGCACCACATCAGGACACACCCTTCCCCACCCCCACCCCCAGGCTGTGCTCCTGAGGCGCTCATGACTTCAGAGTCGGTGTGGCCATGAAATTCAAACCTGTTCAACAGGGTGGGGCACAGAGGCTCACACCTGTGATCCCAGCGCGTTGGGAGCCAAGGTGGGAGGATCATTTAAACCCAGAAGTCTGGGACCAGCCTGGGCAACATATTGAGACCCCATCTCTGCTGAATATTTAAAAAAATAAATTAGTCAAGCATGGTGGCACACGCTTTTGGTCCCAGCTACTTGGGAGACTGAGGCAGAAGGGTCAGTTAAGCACAGGATGTCAAGGCTGCAGCAAGCTATGACAGCAAACTGCACTCCAGCCTGGGCGACAGCACGGCCCTGTCTAAAAACACAGAGCCCCTTCATGCCGTGGGTAACACACAGCTCCCAGCTCTGGCCTGATTCTATTTTCACCACTACTGCCTCCTCCTGGCCAGCACGGGCTGGGTGTTAATGCTGGCTCAGGCTCCCACGCCGCATACCCGGACAGGGTTGTTGTGATGGTTAAATTTTTTTTTTTTTTTTTGAGACGGAGTCTTGCTTTGTTGCCTAAGCTGGAGTGCAGTGGCAAGATCTTGGCTCACTGCAACTTCTGCCTCCCAGGTTGAAGCAATTCTCCTGTCTCAGCCTCCCGAGTAGCTGGGACTACAGGCATGTGCCACTATGCCTGGCTAATTTTTGTATTTTTAGTGGAGACAGGGTTTCACCATGTTGGTCAGGCTGGTCTCAAACTGCTGACCTCAAGTGATCCACCCGCCTTGGCCTCCCAAAGTGTTGGGATTACAGGCGTGAGCCACGTGGTCTGTATTTTTAGTAGAGACGGGCTTTCACCATATGGGTCAGGCTGGTCATGAACTCCTGACCTCGTGATCCACCTGCCTCAGCCTCCCAAAGTGCTGGGATTACAGATGACTGTGATGATTAATTTTAATACAGATTAATAGGGCCGTGGGGAGCCCAAGCATCTGGTCACAAATTCTGAGCGTGTGTGAGGTTTTCTGGATGACATTAGCACCAGAATTGAGCAGCGGATAATGCGTGCTCCGGAGGGGGGCCTCCCCCAAGCAGTCGAAGGCCTGAAAAGAACCGAAGTCCTGCCTTTGGACTTGAACCGCTACCCCTCCAGTCCCGGCCTGCCGCCTCCCCTGCTGATCTTGGGGGCTGTCGCCTCCACGGTCCCAGGAGCCAGTTTCTCAACACAGCCCTCGTTCTCTCCCATTGCCCACACATCCTCCTGGTCCTGTGTCTCTGCAGAACCCTATGCCCATGGTCATGAGGCACAGGGGGTGTGCAGGGAGGGAGAGAAACACCAAGGCAGGGCCCTCAGAGCCCATCCCCACTCCGCCACGGCTGCCACTCCTGTCTTTGGAGGCAAAGGCCCCTTGGGGTGGCCCACTTAGATCCCCAGGAAAAAACAGGGAACCCAGACAAGATTGACTCCCTGCGTTTCGGGGACACTGAGGCACAGCGACAGAGCTGGAGAAGCTCATCTGAGCAGCTCAGCTCTGAGGCACTGACCCAGGAGCAACCTGAGGACTTGCTGCCAGGGGCCAGGAGCCGGTATTCCAGGTCTGGGGACGGTACAGTCCCTGTCACGACTGCACAGCCCTGGCGCGCTCGGAAGCAGCCACAGACCGTGGTAACAAGCATGGCCACGCTCCAGGAAAACGTAATTTGGGCACTGACAGTGGAACTTACATCTTTTTTTTTTTTTTTTTTTTTTTTGAGATGTTCAAACACAAATTTGAGACTAAGAGGGGAACCCTCCTAACCAAGGCTCGGGGGTCCAGGACCCTGGAAGCCCCTACTTTGCCATGGAGAGGCTGTGATTCTGAGCCCGAGGGCCATTCTGAGGGGTGGGTGATACCTACCTGCAGGCCCCCCCACCACGCCTGCCCAGGCCTGGTCCCGCGCTGCAGAGCCAAGGATGGGAGATGGGGTTAGACTCAGGGCCCTCACAGACCAGCCTCAGCCGCCAAGCGCTCACCCACCACACACAGGCCGGCAGGTGGGCAGGCTCTGGCCTCCAGGGCCCTCCCCAGTTCTTCCTGTGGACCCCAGGCCAGCAGCTGCCATCTAGGACCCAAAACTTGCAAGCGACTCTCCTGGCCTGTGGGGGTGTGCTGGGGACGCCCAGGGATGTGCTCAGGAGTTGCAAAACTTCACAAGCTCAGCAGGAGCAGGGCCCCAGGGACAGCCCATGAGTGGCTTCCAAGACCATGTGGGGGCTTCCTTCAGAGCAGCCCCACAAAGGCCAGGAGGCTGCCGGGGCAAACACTGCCTCTCCAGGGACTGCGGGACATGGCCAGGGTCAGGGTCAGGACTTGAAACCTTTCCAGATGTTTCTGGGCTTGTCCCTGAGAGTCCCCAAGACTGTTGGCCTCCCAGGAGCCAAAGGGCCTGGACTCCTGAGCCCGTGCACTCTGGACAAGGGGTCCCGCCCAGTGTGGCCTGAGGGGTCCCTGCGGGAATCACAGGCTCGGTGCAGCTTACCAGCCCGGGGCGTGCGGGAGGCCCGGAGAGGGGAAAAGATGGGGGGTCACTGGAGGTCGGCACCACCCATTCCCCTAACACCCTGCGGGGGGCGGGGGCCCAGCTGCTGCCCATGGCAGAGGCCAGGCTTGGTGGACTGACCCCAGTGAGACCCCCATGCACAGAGCAGGGCCGCACTCACACTGGATCTGCTCATGCACCACCAGGGCGAAGTGGTCCGTCTCCAGGATGTGCGAGAGCCTGCCCAGCGTGTCCGTCAGGAGGATCTGCAAGGGACGTGCGTTCAGTAGGCGCCACCGGCCCCCAGAAAAGGAACACAGGGGAAGGGAAAGCATTGTGTAGAAGGGTCCTAACCTAGGCATCAGAGGGTGACAGGACGCCCCGAGAAAGACCCCTTGAGGAGGCTGGGTGTGGTGGCTCACGCCTGCAATCCCAGCACTTTGGGAGGCCGAGGCGGGCAGATCACTTGAGGTTAGGAGTTCGAGACCAGCCTGGCCAACTTGGTGAAACCCCGTCCCTACTGAAAATACAAAAACTAGCTGGGCATGGTGGTGCATGCCTGTAATTCCAGCTACTCAGGAGGCAGAGTGTGAGGAACGTGTGGATTCGGGTGAAATTTCAGGCATGTGTATGAGATGGAAAAGAAGTCAAACTCGCTCCTAGGTTTTGGGCGGAACCCTCAGCCTTTCACGCACGGGGGGTTACGTTTGGAAAGGCGCACAATCTTTCCCGGGCCACCCTCAGGGCAGCGGAAGGTGGGCTCTCGTGATAATTGCGGGGTGTGACCAGCCCGGCAAGGAGCCATCACAGGGCTTCTCCCGGAATCTCTAGCTCTTGCTGGATAAGCAGGTGCATGCACAGGAATGTGAGGCCTGGCATGAGGAAGAGCCCGGCAGAGGCTGCATGATGCTGGGACGGCTGCTGAGCGCCAGTGAGTCCCCAGAACATGGCTGCTGCGGATAAGCCCGCCCTGGTGGGAGCCTCCCCGCCGGGCTGCTGCATGTGCAAAGTGGGTGCTTCAGCTTCACGGTTTGAGGGGTGCAGCCGGCTTCGGCCTAAGTGGTATTGAGGGTCGAGGACCCAGCACCCCGCACAGGAAATGCCGCATCCTGCCTTTGGGGCCGGGGGGGGGGGTGGTGGGGGGTGGGGGACCTGGGCACCCTCGTGGTCCCAATGTGCCTGCATACCTGCTTGAACTGCTTGTAGATGACTTTGCCAACTTGGTCCGATGGCTGCACCTTCCCGGCAAGCAGGGACGACAGCATGTTCCCCAGCGTTACCATTCCCAGGATCACCCTGTGGGGCGGGGGGTGGCAGGGGTCAGCGAACACCTCGCCCCTCCCAGGAGCCCCGGCAGAAGCGCTCTCTGGCCACACATGGAAGCCGGCTGCCACGACCCTACACATGGCAGGAACCAGGCTGGGCCCTGACGGGGAGAAAGAAACCAAGAGTCCTTGGGACTTCCTTTTCACCGGGGTCGAGGGTGACCAGTTGTCAGGTTTCTGTGGCGTGAGGTTCTCAGTGGTCACTGGGCATGCGTGCCACGGCCTTCTGCTGTGAGATATGTCCTCGGGAAGTCTCTCCCCTGACCTCCAGGTGGGCCCAGGACAGGCTGCACCCAAAGGGTGGGTGGGCGAGGTCTGCAGGCCCGGAGTGAGCCCAGCAGCCCTGCCCCAGCTGCTCAGGGACTGGCACGGGGCTGTCCAATGCCCTAAACCCTGTCCAGTGACACCGATGGGGGAGGAGCTGGATGGACAGAGCCTGGGACTGAGCTCAGGGCAGGGGCTGAGACTGACCCTGCCTCGTCCACCACGGGCGCCTGGTCGAAGCCCTTCTCCCGGAGGATGGCGATGGTGTGCTCGCAGGTGACGGTCGGCAGCACAGTCAGCGGGGCCGACAGGCTCAGCTCCTGAACGCGGAGGTGCCACCACCTGAGGGGAGAGGGCAGACCGGGGCATGACGGCAAGGACAAACGCTCTTGCCACCTGGGTCAGCACCTTGGCAGGAAGCCACAGGGCCACTCTCCTGCCCGTCACAGCGGGGCAGGGCAGTGCAGGTAGCATGTCTCCGGGGATCGCTCTCCTGCCCGTCACAGCCAGGCAGGGCAGCACAGGCAGCGGGTTTCTGCCCGAGCGTCCTTACCAAGGCTTCTTCACCGAGAGGTCCTCCTCCTTCAGGAAGCCCTTCTGCACCATCCATCTGTCGCTCAGGAACTTGGTCCTGTGGGATGGGGGCGTCACTGAGGCCCCGAAGGGCCACATCAGGCCTCTGCCCATGCTAGGGGCAAGCACTGCACACCCAGCCCCTCTCCTGGACCTCACTGGTGCAGCAGGGACCCCAAGTGCTGGCTGGAGGACCCAGGGGAAGCCTGGGAGCTGGACTTCCCACCCGCCATGGCCAACAAACCTGTGTGAGCATGCACACGCCACGGCTCAGGTGCTCAGGCTCGGCCTCTGCCCCTCGCCCTCACACACACGCACGGGCTCACACGACAGGCCGGCCAAGCGCGGGGGATGTGGTGTCCTTGCACCGACGCGGGTGGGCAGAGGCCTGCACAGGGCAACTTGGCCCTGGGCACCAGACGTGAATCACCCACGCCAGGAACCCAACTGTGGCACCCACCAGCCCAGCCTGGCCCCCAAGGGCAGCTGAGCTCAGGGGTTGCAGGCCATGGAGGAAACCACGGGGGTCTCTAGACACTCGCCCCCATACTGCCCCGGAGGCCAGCTGCAGAGCACCCCAGTCTCAGCCCGGCTGCCCGGTGACCAGTGAGGTCTGTGGTGTTACTGCCTGAGGGGCCTCTGGGCAAAACAGTCACAGCAAGTCCCATGTGGCCACCTGGTTGCACTGTGCGGAGTTTGCAGGTCTCGGGCCGCCTGGGCAGCACTCGGTCCCAGCCCGGAGTTTGGGGGAAGCAGCAGAGGGAGTCAGTAGGCAGGAGGTGGCACAGGACCCGGCCCAACAGGACGTCAAGGCCAGGGCTGCCCCTTGGAGCTCGCGGACCCCAGAGTAGTGGCTGGAGGTCCCAGGGGGAAGCCTGGGGGCTGGACTTCCCACCCTTCATGGCCAACAAATGCGTGTGAGAGGGGCAGACACCAGAGAAGGAGGGACAGGAGGGACGGAGAGGGAGCCACCGCCTTTCATGCCCCTCCGGTCAGCGCTGTCACTGCGAGCGTGCATTGATTTTCACAGCATTAAGGCAGCGTGAGGGAAGTGTTCTCAGGGCCCGCAGCCTCCTCCCCTCCCAGCGCTAGCTGCTGGCTCTCAGGTGAGGCACAAGAGGCCTCCAGGGAAGGGTGGCAGCGGAGAGGAGCAGGGACTGGGAGGGAAGCCAGTGTCTTACATGTAGTTCCGCACTGAGTCGGGCAGGATGACCACACAGCGCTGGCCCTCCTGCAGCTCCTGCGCGGCCTTCACAGCCACGGCCACCGTGCTGCCAGCACTGCCACCTGCAGAGAGGGCCACAGACGCGCGAGGTGAGTGCATGTGGGTGCAGGTGCCGTGGCTCACACCTGTCATCCCAGCACTTTGGGAGGCCAAGGCAGATGAATTACAAGGTTGGGAGTTTGAGACCAGCCTGATTAACGTGGTGAAACCCCGTCTCTGCTAAAAAATGTACAAAAATTAGCTGGGCATGGTGGCTCATGCCTGTTATGGCAGCTACTC
>NW_022436948.1:3364596-3376602 GCF_009761245.1 Sapajus apella | reverse complement strand
TTTTTGAGACGGAGTCTCGCTCTGTCGCCCAGGCTGGAGTGCAATGGCGCGATCTCGGCTCACTGCAACCTCTGCCTCCCAGGTCGAAGCGATTCTCCTGCCTCAGCCTCCCAAGTAGCTGGGATTACAGGCATCCATCATCATGCCCAGCTAATTTTTGTATTTTTGGTAGAGATGGGGTTTCGCCATGTTGGCCAGACTGGGCTTGAACTCCTGACCTCAGGTGATCTGTCCGCCTCAGCCTCCCAATGTGCTGGGATTACAGGCATGAGCCACCGAGCCTGGCCAGAAAATGGTTTTTCAATCAAGACTTGCTTCTAATCTCGGGGCTCTGTTATCAGGGACTTGACCACGCTGAGGGCTGCTTTCCTTCCGCTTTCCCTGTCACCAGTCCCAAAGCGACATGACACAGGGAACACCCATGTGGAAGCCCTGTGTGTCTCTGCCTGGGTTTTGGAAGCTGGCGTGTGCTCTCTGAGCCCCCAGAGGCCTAGATCGTCTGTGGTCCCCACAGGGCCTCTGCTGTGTGTGTGGCTGGTCAGCGGCCCTGCCAAAGGCCACCTGTCCACCCCCAAGCACGCAGGCAGAGGGGCACAGGGTGGGAGGAAGGCAAGTGGGGTCAGTCCTGGACAGCCTCAGGCTCCAGAGCCCCTCCCCACCGCTCCAGGGTGGTGCTCACAGCACCCGGTCCTGGCCATGGGCCCCGTCAATGCAGAGCCACGGCCCCAGGGGCCTGAGTGGGCTTGATTAGAAACAGTAGGTGCCAGGAGATCTTCAGCCTTGTCTTAGAAACACATTCTGGAAGGCAGCTCGAAGCCCCATCCCATGGCCTCCAGCCCTCACCTGAGCAGGTGATCACACTAGGCAGGTAAGGACCTGGGCAGGCAGACAACGCCCGAGGCTCACGGCCACCAGTTACACACCTCAGAACTGCTGTCTCGGCCAAGTGCGCTGGCTCACGCCTGTAATCCCAACACTGTGGGAAGCCAAGACAGGTGGATCACGAGGTCAGGAGCTCGAGACCAGTGTGGCCAACATGGTGAAGCCCCGCCTCTACTAAAAATACAAAAATTGGCTGGGCATGATGGTGGGTGCCTGTAATCCCAGCTACACAGGAGGCTGAGGCAGGAGAATTCCCTGAACCCCAGAGGAGGAGGTTACAGTGAGCAAAGAACGTGCCACTGCACCCAACCTGGGCGACAGAGCGAGACTCCATCTCATTGCTGTCTTACACGTGTGGGCTGGTGGCTGGCAGAGGGTGCATCCCCAACCACCTCCAGCCCCCTCAGCCATCCCCACTGTCCCCGTGCCCCAGCGGCCGCCACCCACTCACCACACAGCAGCCCCTCCTGGGAGATCAGCATGCGGGCAAAGGTGAATGCTTCCTCGTCATTGCTCTTGAACCACTTGTCCACCACCTGAGAGGGACCCCACGACAGCCCGTCAGCATGGGGGCCACTTCCGTGTGGCCAGGGGGGTGAACAGCCTCGTGGTGAACCCCATGTCTAGCTGGCAGGACCCCAGAGGCCACACCCCAGCCTTTCCCCCCGGGATCCGCACGTCTGCAGACCTTCCAGTTACAACACGTTTTGCAGACAGCAAAACCGCCCACCAGCCCCAGGGAGCATCCCTGTGACCTGCACTCCACTCTTACTCAGGCCAAAGCCACCTTTGTGGTTCTTAACAGAGTCTTCTGGGGCATTAATTTTCCCACATTTTCCCTGCTCCCGGCCCTTGCCGCCCAGGCTGTGTCCCTCTGTGAGGTCAGGCCACATGGGCGGACATGGGCCCCAGGCTACTTCCCTGACCTTCGAGACCAGCTTCTCACCATGCGTGCCGGGGCTCGCCCTTCCGTTCCCCTCCTCGGGGAAGCCGATGTGGGCCAGGAGCAGCCAGCCTCCCCGGCGTGAGGGTGAGTTATGGCGGCACCGGCACTGCGCCGGGCTGGGACTTGTCCTGTCCTATGGCAGTGCCAGCACTGCGCTGGGCTGGGACTTGTCCTGTCTAACGGCAGCACCGGCACTGCACCGGGCTGGGACTCGACCTACTGTCCTGTCCAACAGCGGCACCGGCACCGCGTGGGGCTGGGACTTGTCCTGTCTAACGGCGGCGCCGGGCTGGGACTCGACCTACCGTCTGGTCTAACGGTGGCGCCGGCACTGCGAGGGGCTGGGACTTGTCCTGTCTAACGGGGGCGCCGGGCTGGGACTCGACCTACCGTCCTGTCCAGCACAGTGGGGATGAAGTCGTAGCCGATCCCTTCCACCTCGTAGGTGGTCAGCTCCGTCAGGTTCAGCTCCTCTGGCTCCGCGAGGATGGAGCCTTCGGGGTCCACCCCAATGATCTGCAGAGCACGTGGCTTTAGGTCCAGCAAAAGCCCGGCTGGAGATGCCCAGCTACCACATTATCAGAGTGGCAGATGCTGCCACGAACAAGTGCCCACGGGTGGTGGTCTGTTCCCAGCCTCAGAGGCAGGACGAGAAACCCAGGAGCCCAGGCCCCAAGTATCAAAGCGATAACGACCTCATCTGGATTAAATGCTCAGTGCAGGGCATTCAGAAGTGAAGGCGGGTGTCTGGGAGGAAATGACCTCCCCAGGGGCCTTTTGGAGCAGGGCCCCAGGACCACCCAGGCAGACCACCCTATGGCAGGGCAGCTGAGCCTTGGGAACAAAGGGCATTGCTGGGCAAGCAACAGTCGCAGGGAGAGAATGTGCTTCTCATTAGCAGGGCCTTTCTAGGTGTCCCTCCTCACCCCTGCTCTTAACCCCGAGTCCAGGGGCCCTCCCCCAACTCCCTCAAACCCCAGCTGAGGGGCAGACTCAGGACCAGAGGACTCAGAGCTCCTGGCTGATCCTCGGAGGCCCGCAGATGGAACTCCGGCCCCCACTCAGCACAGGAAGCCCCCCTAGGTCACTGGCCAGCGAGTGAGCACCTGGCCCCAGCTCCTTTGGGTCGCGAGCTGCTGGCCCCTTATCTGCCGAGCACCGTCTTCCCAAACACCTCCCGAGCCTCGAGGAAATAGAGCAAAAGACCGTGTGCCAAGCAGAGCGTGAGGAACGAGTGCTTTCGGCTTGGGAGCAGGGCCCACTCCGCGCTGCCCACCCCGGGCCCGGCCGAGCCACTCACCTTGCATCCGGGACACTTCTCCTTCAGCTTCCTGGCGATGCCCGTGATGGTGCCACCCGTGCCCGCTGAGGCCACCAGCATGTCCAGCTTCCCTGGTGGACAGATAACATTCTTGGGTCCCCGCCTGGCCAGCCCGCCACTCAAAGCAACAATCACTGAAAACACGCTCAGCGCAAACCACGGTGGGCGACCGAAAAATTCGAAAGAGAAACTTCTCCAGTCCGAGCAGCCGCCATGGCAGCCATCGGTCTGTAAAAGCCATCCAGAAGCAGGCAGCCTGGTGCGCCAGCCGTCTCTGCTCAGTGACACTCGGCCCCTACAACCCCCATTTGGCTGGATGCAGAAGGGCAGGACGCTGTCCGGGGGGTGCAGGCGCTGAGGGTGGGCGGAGGGAGGCTGGGAATGAATCAGCCCCTGGGCTGTGGATATCTGCATGGTGTGAGTTAACTGAGTTTACACAGGAAATGGAATCAGTCATTTAGGCTTCGGCTCAGAAACTCGCCAGACGCTCACCCTGCTGGCGGCCAGCGTGGGCATCTGGTGGACAAGTCAGAGCAGGGAAAGACTCGGTGAGGCTGAGCAGCGTGGGCACCCATGCTGAGGCAGGACTGTTTTTGCCAAACGAGAGAATTCTCACACATAAAGCCCAGGCAAGAAAATGCCTAGATCTTACAGCCCGGCTCCTGGGCACACACCGAGGGTGTACTCTGGCCCCTGCCAACACCGGATTCCCAACAGGAAGTCAGGGTGCCAACCTCCTGGCAACTTCTCTCTAAAGGGATCTCTTGGGAAAACATCAGTACCAACCCCCACAGGCCTTGGCATCAAGTCCCTGGAAAAGGGTCCAAGGCTCCAGCCTCATGCCTGAAACTGAGAGTGAGCTCATCGCACATGTCACCAGCCCTGTTCTGCAGATGAATTCGGTGCCCGGGTCGGGGCACGAACCCAACAGAAGCCCCAGCTGCGAGCCTAGCAGCAGCCTGGGCCCTGAACAGACTTGCTCCCTGCATTCTCTACGGGAGGAGCTCCTAGATCTGGAGAGACTGCTGGGTAAACAAACACAGCCACGCCCTGCGTTTGGCGTTACAGATAAGGCGTAGGCAGAGAGGCCAAGAGGGCACAAAGGATGGAGGAAACTGTTCTAGAGAAATGCTCTAGAGAGCATTTCACAAAGGGGACATTTGAACTGGGTTTTGAAGGGTTCACAGGAGTTCACCAACGAGAGGGCAAGAGATGTGCCCAGGCAGCCAAGGATAAATGCAGTCAAAATGGACAGAGGGACGCACCGTCACACTGCTGCAGGATCTCCTCCGCGGTGCTGTCGTAGTGAGCCAGGGGGTTGCCGGCGTTGCGGTACTGCAAGGAGAGAGCAGAGCCCGTGAGTTGGCCCCGGACACCTCAGCCACCCCACATCCCTGACCGAGACCCCCCAGGGAAAGCCTTCCCCCAGGCCCCGGCGCCTCACCTGGTCTAGGATGTGAGAATTGGGGATTTCATTCTTCAGCCGCCAGGCCACCCCCACGTGTGACTCTGGGGAGTCGAACCTGGCACTGGTGGGTGTCCTCACAATCTCAGCCCCCAGGGCCCGCAGCACGTCCACCTGCATGAGGGAAGGGGGTGACCTGCATCTTTCCCCGGCCCGTGACCCCGCCCCCGGCCCGTGACCCCGCCCCCGCCGCGCCCACCCACCTTCTCTGAGCTCATCTTCTCCGGCATCACGATGATGCAGCGATAGCCCCTCACGGCCGCAGCCAGGGCCAGCCCAATCCCTGAAGGAGCACAGAGGGTGAGAGGGGCCCAGTGCCCCCCAAGCCCCACCCTGCCCCTGCCTGGGACACAGGGGCACGCCCCCATGCTGCTTCCTCTAGGGCCCAGGGAAGAGGGTTCTGTGGGATTCCAGAACTGCCCGGCATAGCTGCCTCTGCCTCCGAGTGTGGGGGAGAGAATGCCAGAGGCGGAAACAAAAGGCATAAAACGAGGAGGCAGCGGTGCAGGACGTGAGAGCCGGGGCCCCAGGCCCCGCCGGGTGCAGCCGGGTGCTCGTCCCATACCAATTCCCTGGCACTGCCAGCTGCCATCGCCCCAACAGCATCGGCACCCATTGGCCCCGACCCCGACCACTTGTCAGAGGAGGCTGGGCCGGGACACAGGCCAGCAGTGGGCATGAGCTGCCAGGGTGCAGGTGGCCGGGCAGACCAGCGCACGTGGCTACAGCTCAGCCTCCCCCAGGCCCCGTCAGGGTCGGCACCGGCAGGGGACCGCCAGCCGCCCCCCACCGCCCCCGCCGGGCCCGGCACTCACCAGTGTTCCCGGACGTTGGCTCGATAATCGTGTCCCCCGGCTTCAGCGTCCCCGCACGCTCGGCATCCTCAATCATCCGCAGGCTGATGCGGTCCTTCACGCTGCCGCCCGCATTGAAGAACTCACACTTGGCCACTGGGAGGCAGTGAATCACAGAGGAGGAGAACCCCACTGATTCCTGCTCACCCCCATTACCTGACACATCCCAGGATGGGGGACAGGCTTGAGGGTCTGTGGGTTCTGAAAAATCACCACCTCTCCACCCCGACCCTTACACCTGCACCTGGCGCTCGCCCATCAGAGCTTCTCCCCCTGCAGCCCATCCTACAGGCTCTGCATGGCACAGAGCAACTCTGTGGGAACCAGAGACATAAGCAGCCCTCACTGGGGGTGCCACCCCAGTACCCCCACCATGAGCTGGGCATGTAGCGGGCAGGCGCCTGGATTCGGGTCCCCCATGCCCCTATGCCCAGCCGTACCTGGCGGCCCCTGCCAGAGCAGCTTGATGTCCTGAAGCCACGGCCCCAGTCACACCCCAGCCCCACTGGATGGGGACTCGCAAACTCTCCCCTGCAGCCTCCCACTGTCCTCCTTCCCCTGTGGGTCTCTGTGAAGGGGGCTGCTCTGATGCAGCTCCAAGAATTCCCTCCCTAGAGGGGCAGAGTAGGGGCAGGCTCCCTCAAGGCCCTGACTACGAATCGGCCATCAGTCCTCAATGCACCGACCCCTGACTGCCTTCCTCCAGAGCCTGCCCCAGCTCTTACAAGTCGCTGTGACATGATAGCATCTCAGGATGAAAAAGTTCTAAGCCATGTTACTGGTTCCCTCGCCTTCCCACTCAAACTGCACCCCCTCCACTGGCCCTGTCACGGGATTCTCCGTGGCTCCCGCCCTGCCACCCTCCGAACTCACTTGGCCTTGGTCATCTGAAATATGAAATTCTGTCCCCGCCTTGTCCCCAAGGCCTCTGCACCCACAGCTTTCTCCGTGACGATGCTGAGGTCTCTGAGGGGCCTGTGCTCTTGGTGAAGAGTGACCCTCACAAATTCCCTCCACCCTCTTGTGCCTGGAAACTGCGTCCTGCAAAGAAGTGCCTTCCCCGGAAGCCTTAGACCAGACCCTGTGTGTACCCAGGACAAGGCCAGCCACAGACCCCCCAAATTCCCACTGTCTGTCTCATAAATGATGAGCTGAACTGTCTGTCCCCACAAAGCTGGCAAGACAGAGCCAACTGGTTCCTGGCCAGCGGGTGGCTCACAGCACGTGTCTAGGACCCGTCCACTCCTCCCTGGGAGGCGTGACGCAAACACTCCCACCCTGCTTGCATCTGCCTTTGACCCTCACCAACTCTTCACACCCTCGCTCCTTCCAGTCTGGCCTCAGCTCAAAGATCACCCGTTCCCTGGTCCATCAGCTCGGGATCCACCTCAGTCACCCTCTGACACGTTGTGTGTTCTTCCCAAACTTAAACTGACATGATCTCGGCCACTGATTAACCAGCGACTCCTGACCCCGTTGCCCACCCCCCACCCCAGGGCCTTGCCTACGCGATCCATCCCAGATCCCCGGGGCCCATGGAGCCCGGTGAGGATGGAGGAAGCCCCTCTCAAAGCCAGGGCACTCACAGAGCTCGCACTTCAGGCCGAACTTCTGCCCAATCTTGTTGATTCTCACCATGGGGGTGTCCCCGATCTTCTTCAGAATGTCTGGCAAGATTTTTGGAGCTTTTGCCCTGAAACAGAGGAGTCCACAGTCATCCAGGAAAAACACGAAATAGTACCAGCCCTGGCAGTCCAAGGGCCGGCCTGTTTTCCGCAAATCAGCAGTCACAGAACTGGCTTCATCTGGGGGTGGTTACACAAATGTATGCACAGTTACCCCTAACACACACCTCACACACATGCCTGAAACACACACATGCCTGAAACACATGCCTGAAATACATACACCCCCTCACACACATGCCTGAAACACACACACACCTTACACACATACCTGAAACACACATACACCTCACATACATGCCTGAAACACATGCCTGAAACACACGCCTGAAACACACACACACACACACACACAGGCTTGCACCTAAAAACCCTATAAAAAGCAAATCTTGCCTATAGCGTGCTTGTACCAATGCCAGTTTCCCAGGTTTGAAATGAACTAGTCATGGAAGACGTTGGTAGCAGAAAGCTGGGAGAATGCTACAAAGGACCTGTTATTTTTGCAACTTCTCATGAGTAGCAGGTTAGCAAACACTGACTCCAAAACAACAGACTTAGGTCCATCTTTTCAGAAAGGCTTTCCTGGGGAATTTCATTTCCTTTCATCTCTCAGCATCTGACCGAAGGAGGGAAAAACACAAAGCGCGGACCTCAGGGCAGAGACTCCTCAAACCTCAGGCCATCCAGGGACAATGGCCAGAAAGCACAGCTGGGAGGCCTCGCCCTGCACAGAACATGCCAGGCACATGGTGGACACGGAGCCCGGCCAAGGCGCAGCAGCCCAGGATCCTGAAGCTCTGCCCTGCAGCATCCAGACATGCAAACCCTGGTCCAGGTGGTTTCCTAAATGGCCCTCATGCCCCTGCCATCCTCCCCCACAGGGAAATGCTGATGACACCCCTGTCTAACTGCACCAAGTCCCGGCTCACCACATATTCATCTGGGAACACGCACAGCTCACGGTGGTCTCCAGACCCCTCCCTTGCAGCTCCCATGACACCCCGTGGCTCTGACCCCGAGCCCCCACCTCAGCACAGGCACCTGCTAAGCAGCCAGGGTCCTCGGGCCCTGCACCCTCAGGAGATGATCCTTAGACCCGAGGTGAACCCAGCTCCCGGGGTCCTGTGGCATGGAGGGAGAGCCGCCCCGAAGACTCAGGCAGCAGCAAGAGTGGCTGGAGCCCAGGTGCGCCCTCCCAGGAACAGAGAGCAGTGCTGCCGCTCCCCAGGCTGCAGAGGCGCCGGCACAGAAGCTCAAATGGTGCAGGCTGGGGAGAGGCTCCCTCTGAAGCAGTCCTTGGTGGAAGGGAAACAGGCTTGGCAGGGTGCAGAGAGCCAGACGGAAAGCCAAGCCCCCAGTGACTGTTCGTTCATTAACTCAGTTCAGGCAACTGGGCAGCCAGGCAGGAAGGGGCCCGCCTCCCCGCAGCAGGTGTGCTGACTCAGCACTGGGCCTCGTGGCTGAAGTCACCTGAGAAGTTGGCAGAGGTGGTCAGGGCCAGACCCAGAGCGCTCAGCAAGGTCAAGGATGTGACTTGCAGGGACAGCCCTGGAGTCACTGACCTCAAGGACTCCCAACTCCACAGCCCAGGAGGCCCCCAGGAGGACACCCTACACGGTCCTAGAATGAACCCCAACTCCTACCCGACCTCTGCAGCCCCTCCCCCCAGCACCACCATTCTCAGGTGCCCTCTGACGGACAGGCGGCTAGGCTCCGCCCCTCAGGGTGAGGGCATCTCTGGAGGGTGAGCGAGGCCAGGGCGTGAGGGGCAGGTGCGATGCCCTCTTACAACCTGGTGGGCACTGTCTCCACTCATGCCCTAGTGCCAGGAGCTCACGGAGCCCTCAGGAATCCGGCCTCTCTTCCCTGCCCACCCCACCCCCCAGCAGCCACCCCTGACCTCACCGGGCCTCTCACCCACTGCTCTCTCCGGCTTGTCTTGGCAGCGAGAGTCCATCCACCTGGCTGCCCACCTGCCCTCGTGGCCTCCTGAGCTCCCAGCACTGAGTGTGTTCACCACTCACACCTGGGTTTGTCAATTTCACTTCTTCCTATTGCTCCACTGAGAGTACACCCAGCCACCCCGCCAGTCCTGAACTGCAAATCAGCAACCATAAATGTTGGTAGTAGTGTACAAATAGGAATCATAATCCCAGCACTTTGGGAGGCCGAGGTAGGTGGATCACCTGAGGTCAGGAGTTCAAGACCAGCCTGGACAACATGGTGAAACCCCTTCTCTACTAAAAATACAAAGATTAGTTAGACGTGGTGGTGCAAGCCTGTAATCCCAGCTACTCCGGAGGCTGAGGCAGAATTGGTTGAACCCGGGAGGCAGAGGTTGCAGTGAGCCAAGACTGCACCACTGCACTCCAGCCTGGGCGACAGAGTGAGGCTCCGTGTTGAAAATAAAAAAAGAGAATCAAACATCTAAGCAGCATATTCTTTGATCTATTTGTTCTCCTCCACGGAGATTATGCTAAGGAAATAGAGATAATCCTAAGGCTTAGTGAGCTCAATTTCAGTTCGGTGCTGGGGTAGGGACTTTGCTTTATTTTTCTTTTCCACTGATAGACCCTGAGCAGGGCTGGAAATGCATGAGGCACTCAGGAAAGGCTCGTTGGCCAAATGAATGTGTAGCGTTTTCTATTGCAGTGATTTAAAATGAGATAACTGCAAACGTTTATCTACCCAACAGAGGGCTTACAAAATTATGGCTTCTTCACCCAACAGTCTGTGCCACTAGAAAAAGAGCCCACTATGTAAAAATATTTAATGCCTAAGGGAAGTCTTTGTGACCTAGAGTTAACTGAAAAGTGCAGGCAGGGCTGGGTGCAGTGGCTCACGCCTGTAATCCCAGCAGTTTGGGAGGTGAAGGTGGGTGGATCACTTGAATCCAGGAGTTCAAGACCAGCCTGGGCAAACCCCATCTCTCCTAAAAATACAAATTAAGGCCAGGTGCGGAGGCTCGCACCTGCAATCCCAGCACTTTGGGAAGCTGAGGCAGGTGGGTCATGAGGTCAGGAGTTTGAGATCAGCCTGACCAACATGATGAAACTCCGTCTCGACTAAAAATACAAAAAAAAATTAGCTGGCCGTGGTGGCAAGAGCCTGTAACTTCAGTGACCCAGGAGGCTGAGACAGGAGAATCGCTTGAACCTGGGAGGCAGAAGTTGCAGTGAGCCAAGATCGTGCCACTGCATTCCAGCCTGGGCGACAAAGAGAGACTCCATCTCAAAAAAAAAAGCAACAAAAAAATTAGCCAGGCGTGATGGTGGGTGCCCGTAGTCCCAGCTACATGGGAGGCTGAGGTGGGAGGATCCCTTAATCAGGAGAGGTTCAGGCTGCAGTGAGACACGACTGCACCACTGTACTCCACTCTGGGCAACAGAATGAGACCCTGTCTCAACAAAATCAGTCAATCAATAAAGAGAGTGCAGGCAGGATCCCAGTTCCCTCCAGCGAACCTGCGTGGGCAGCCACAGACTGGGTGAAGCACATGTTGAGCATCTCGGTCTTGTTGGGACTGGCCTAGGCGCTGGGCGGCCGTGTAAGGAGGCCTGGTTCTCTGAGCCTCGGCTGCCTGCCTCATCTACACAGTGCGCCCCCACCCCCAGCTCCTCAATCCAGAGTGCCCACAGGGGGTCACACCTCAAGTCCTCCTGGCTGTGTGGTGTCCAGGTAACAAACTCCTGCCCTCCAGGACACAGATTGACCCTCTTGTGATCAAAAGCAGGACTTACAGGGTGGTGTGGTGATGCGGGGACTCGGAGGCAGGCCGGCCCAGCTTCCAGGTGCACCTGCTTGGGGCATCGGGCCGGATCCACAGGCGCTCCTTGGCTTCCTTATCCCCTGCGGGCCCCTTCTCCAGGCTCCCCTTTGCCGAGGGCGGCCCTAAGTGGTGGGGGCAGACTGCTGGCCCTGCTTCCACCTGGGGTGTCTCAGAAGGCATGCCAGGACCTGGCAAAGCAAAGAGAGACACATCGGTTCAGGTTCAGATGCTGAGGGGTCCAGCAAACCCTGCTGACCTGGCCCCCTCTCGGCGGGGGCTCTGCTCCCTCAGAGAAGCCCTGGAAGAAGGGCACAGAAACACCAGTTCTGTGGGCAGCTGCTTGGTCATTTCCCTCTTAGGCATATACCAAAAAAATGTACCAAAAAAAAATGGAAACAGATACTGGCTTGGGCCAGGCGCAGCGGCTCACATCTCTCACCCCAGCACTCGGGGAGGCAGAGGCCGGAGGATTGCTGCAGTTTGGGAGGTCAAGACCAGCCTGGGCGCAAGCCCCGTCTCTATTTAAAAAAATAAAACAACAACAAAACAAATGCTTGCACACCCATGCTTACTGCTGCACTGTTCACAAGTCAAAAGGTGGAGGAGGAGTGTGTGTGCATGGATGGATGGACACACACCAGAATACTGGTGCACGCATGTGCACGCGTGCACACACACGCACACACACACGAATAGAGGCTCACACACACACACCACAATACAGGCTCACACACACACACACACTAGAAGAGGCATACATGCACACACACGCACACACACACACTAAAATAGAGGCTCACACACACACACACACCAGAATAGAGGCTGACACACACATCAGAATAGAGGATCACACACACACACACACCAGAATAGAGGCTCTCACACACACTAGAATAGAGGCTCACATACACACACTAGAATAGAGGCTCACACACACACACACACACACTAGAATAGAGGCTCACACACACACATTAGAAGAGACTCACACACACACACTAGAAGATCACACACACACACACTAGAATAGAGGCTCACACACACACACACATCAGAATAGAGGCTCACACACACACACACA
>NW_022436948.1:3358445-3363445 GCF_009761245.1 Sapajus apella | reverse complement strand
GAGATCCGGAAAGCGCGGGCCACTCCGCCTCCGGAAGCGACACTTTGGGACACAGTTAGGGACAGGTAAGCGCAGAAGGTCCTCGGGAAGCCAACAGTTTCGCGCTCCGCACTCGCAGCCCTCCACCTGCCCCTCGCATCCTCCAGCTCAGCGGCCACCTCGCCCGGGGCTCAGGGAAGTGGGGCCCCAGGAAAGCCTCCAGCCCCCGAACGCCCCCCGGGCAGAGCCCCGCGTCCTCCCCAGCGGGCACCCACTCGCGGGCCGCCCCCACACAGTCCGCCGAAAAGGGCGGTTCGGAAACAGCCGTTTCCCACCCACAAAGCCGCGAAACCCCACTCTGGACACCGCAGCGGCGCATCCCCCTAAACTCCCACCGCGTCCCCCGTCCCAGCTCCACGCTCCAGGGCTCGTCGCCTGGGGGGCCCCCTTAGCCTGCACGGATGCTGGGGTGGGAGCCCCGGGCCGCGTGGACGCCCAGCCCCAGCTTCTGGGCGGTCGGGACCCCAGGCGCGGGAGGCGGGGACAGGGGTCCGGGAGCAGCCCTGTCTCGCCGCGTTTCGGAGAAGATGATGCAACTCCCGGCCGAGGCGCGGGTGCGACTCGGACCCAACTGGGACCCTCCGTCCGGAGCCGGGAGCGGGTCTCCGCGGGGCGGGATCTCACCTGGTCGGACACGCGGGAAAGGACTGCGCTGCTGTCCCGACTGCGGCGAGGCGGAGACGGCGACCCCGGGGAGGCGGCCTCGCAGGGACCCGCTGCGAGGGGAGCGGACGGGCGGCGATTGGCGGAGAGGCGGGGGCGGAGGCCGGTGCCCGCCAATGTCCTGCGGAAGAGCACCCGCCCCGCCTCCAACGCGCCCAGCCCGGGCCCCTCCCCACCCCCGCCCCCCGCCCCCCATCCCCCGCAGCCTGGGGACCGCTGCGTGCCGCGGGGACCCCGGCCCGCCCCCACCCCAGTCCGCCCGCCCGCCCGCTCCATTCCCACGCCTCGTGGATTCACCCGCGGGCCCGGGGCCCCGCCCCCGCCCCGCTTCCGGAACCCCAGCTCTTCCCCTTCGCCTTCCCCTGTCCCTGCCCGCCGCGGGTTCCCCCCAGCTCTCACCTGCGGACGTCGGAGCAGTGCGAACTCTTTTTACCTGGTGTTCCGATACTGTTTTACTTAGTTAACTTCTTGCCCTTCGGGAATTTTTTTTTTTTTTTTCAAACCGAGTCTCTCTTTGTTGCCCAGGCTGGAGTGCAATGGCGCGATCTCGACTCACTGCAACCTCCGCCTCCCGGGTTCCAGCGATTCTTCTGCCTCAGCCTCCCAGGTAGCTGGGATTACAGGTGTGCATCACCATGTCCAACTAATTTTTGCATTTTTAGTAGAGACGGATTTTCACCACGTTGACCAGGCTGGTCTAGAACTCCTAACATCGGGTGATCCACCCGCCTCGGCCTCCTAAAAGTGTTGGGATTACAGGCATGAGCCACCGCACCCGGCCCAAGGTGCGTTGTTTTAAACCACTCAAGTTTGCAGTAATGTGTTCCACAGCCCAAATGGTTTTTAATTTCTTAAAATTTTAAACGTAATTTTAGATTAGAAAAGTGGCAAGAACCATACGGAATGTCAGATTCCCTCATCCATATTTCCCAAATGTTAAATTTATTTGGCTTCTATTATCAGAAACTCCTTGTTAATTCAAATGTTAAGTTTTTACTACATTTGTTCCCTCTCTGTCTCTCTCTCTGTCTAGACACACACACACACACACACACACACACACACACACACACACAGACACACGTGCACTCTCTGATTTCTCGAAGCCCTGGAGAGCAAGTGGCAGACATGATGCCCCTTTACCCTTCAATTCCTCAGTGTGTGCTTGTCGGGTTCACTGCCTGCAGGGGTCTGTCCTGCTGACCCTGACTCAGTGACAGATGAATAAAGTCACTCCGACACAATATTCAGTGAATGAGTGGGCTAGGGTGTCCAGACCCCTCACAGACACTCAAGGAGAGTGCTGTAAAGAGATAGCAGCTTTATTCAGCATGCGTTAAATGACAAAGGCTTTGAGTCAACACCACTAGAGGGTACAGATTAAAGGCCAGGTTCCCAGGCCTACAGCAAACACCATTAGTGGGTAATATCCCTGGTCAACCTCCCCCCAAGAGAGCCATCTGGAATGAGCAAGTGTTGGTTTATAGCACCACATGAAAGTAAACAGGTTAGTTAGGTAAACTCCCCTAACGAACTCCATGCCTTTGTTTCTACTCTAATTTGTTTAAAGGCTGCCTTCAGCCAGGGTCTCACTCTGTCACCAAGGCTGGAGAGGAGTGGCATGGTCGTGGCTCACTGCAGCCTTGAATTCCTAGGCTCAAGTGATCCTCTCACCTCAGCCTCTCAAGTAGCTAGGACTACAGGTGTGAGCCACCTCACCTGCCTAAGGCTGCCTTCAGCCAAGAACTATAGTAAAAACCCTTAGGCCTTCCAAAAGGGTGTGTATGTATTCTCTATAACTAAAATTTCTTCCACCAGCATGACTGAATCCCCACATGTACTTAGTAACAACAAAAAGGTGCTTTCCATAACTACAATACAATGAACTGTCAAAGTCGGGAACTTAACATTAATACAAACCTGTGATCTCTTACCTGGTCCTTGCTCAGAGTCTGCCAGTGCAGTTGGCCCCTGAATGACACAGGTTTCAACTGCATGGGTCCTTTGTACCCAGATTTTTTTCAATAAATATACTGAAAAATATTTTGGAGTTTTTTTTTTTTTTTTTAAAGACAGAGTTGTGCTGTGTTGCCTAGGCTGGAGTGCAATGGCACAATCTCAGTTTACTGCAACCTCTGCCTCCTGGGTTCAAGCGATTCTCCTGCCTCAGCCTCTCTAGTAGCTGACACTACAGGCAGTGCCACTACACCCAGTTAATTTTCGTATTTTTAGTAGAGATGGTTTCACCATGTTAGCCAGAATGGTCTCCATCTCCTGACCTCATGATCTACCCACACTGGCCTCCCAAAGTGCTAGGATTACAGATGTGAGCCACCGTGCCCGGCCAATTTTTGGAGATTTTTGACAATTTGGAAAAACTTGCTGAGGAACCCCATAGCCTAGAACTATCAAAAATATTAAGATAAAAGGCTGGGCATGGTGACTTTTTCCTGTAATCCCAGCACTTTGGGAGGCAGAGGTGGGAGAATCACTAGAGCCCAGAATTTCCCCTTCTCTAAAAAAAAAATTTTTTTTTAATTAGCCAGGTGAGTTGGCTCATACCTGTAGTCCTAGCTACTTGAGAGGCTGAGGTGGGAGGATCACTTGAGCCTAGGAATTCAAGGCTGCAGTGAGCCACGACCATGCCACTCCTCTCCAGCCTTGGTGACAGAGTGTTTCCCAAAAATAAATGAATAAAGAAATAAGAAAAAGGTATGTCATGGAATGCATAAAATATATGTAGGTGCTAGTCTATTCTGTCATTTGTTACCATAAAATATACACAACAGTTTATTAAAATGTATGCACACACTTACAGACAGCATGTGAAATCAAGAGAAGTTTGCAGTCTTGGGTCGGGAGTGGTGGTGTGCACTGGAGTCCCAGTGCTTCGAAAGGCTGAGGCAGGAGGGTCGCTGGAGCCAGGAGTTCCAGGTCAACCTGGGCAGCATGGCAAGTCCCTGTCTCTACAAAACATTTTTAAAATTAGCTGGGCACAGTGCCTCATGCCTGTAGTCCTAGCTACTTGGGAGGCCAAGGTGGGAGGATTGCTTGAGACCAGGAATTTGAGGCTGCAGTGAGCTATGATTGTGCCACTACCCTCCAGTCTGGGCAACAGAGTGAGACCCTGTCTCTAAAATGAAGAAGAGAAGACGGTGGTGACGCAGGATTAAATCATAACTGCATAAAATTAACTGTAGTCCATACGTACCCGCGACAATTCATGCTACCTCCGTCACTCTTCCAGTTACCTCGTCTTGTATCTGCTTAAAATGCTGTGAGACGCTAATCATCTCCGCCTGAAGAGTCTCTCCAGTAAAGTGTGTACTGTAGTAAAAAGTGATTGTGCTTCTCTCGTGTTTTTTAGTGTGTTTAGTGTGACACCCTAAACCTTGAATAACACCACAGGACCCATACAAAGTGCCGTGAGTGCTGCCAGAGGAGCTCCCGGAAGCAAAGAAAATCATGACATGACAAGGAAGAGCCAAGTCTCTTGATAGGGACAGTGGATTGAGGTCTGAAGCTGCAGGGGCTCCCATTTCAGACAGAAGATTCAGCTTGTGGCCGGGTGTGGTGCCTCACGCCTGTAATCCCAGCACTTTGGGAGGCCGAAGTGGGCAGATCACCTGAGGTCAGGAGTTTGAGACCAGCTTGGCCAACATGGTGAAACCTTGTCTCTACTAAAAATACACACACACACACACACACACACACACACACACACACAAATTAGCTGGGCATGGTGGTGGGTACCTGTAATCCCAGCTACTTGGGAGGCTGAGGCAGGAGAATCACTTGAACCTGGGAGGCAGAGATTGCAGTGAGCTGAGATCGCACCACTGCACTCCAGCCTGGGCAACAAGAGTGAAACTCCATCTCAAAAAAAAATAAAAGAAGATTCATCTTGTAAACAAATGATGGGACTTAACAGTTCAATACAATACTCTAAATGTATTTTCTCTTCCTAACAACTTTCTTAATAGTGTTTCCTTTTTTTCTAGTTTATTTCACAGTAAGAACACAGTATATGATACAATTAACATATAAAATATGTGTGAATCAACTGTTTATGTTATTGGTAAGGCTTCTGGTCAACAGTAGGCTATTAAGAATGCAGACTTGGCCGGGCGCGGTGGCTCAAGCCTGTAATCCCAGCACTTTGGGAGGCCGAGGCGGGTGGATCACGAGGTCAAGAGATCGAGACCATCCTGGCTAACATGGTGAAACCCTGTCTCTACTAAAAATACAAAAAATCAGCTGGGCATGGTGGCGTGTGCCTGTAATCCCAGCTACTCAGG
>NW_022436948.1:3343467-3358345 GCF_009761245.1 Sapajus apella | reverse complement strand
AAAAAAAAAAAAAAAAAAAAAAAAAAAAAAGAATGCAGACTTGTTTTTTCCAGATGTGGTGGCTCACACCTGTAATCCCAGCACTTTGGGAGGCCAAGGTGGGTGGATCACAAGGTCAGGCGAGTGAGACCATCCTGGCCAACATGGTGAAACCCTGTCTCTACTGAAAAAAAAAAAAAAAAAAAAAAGCCGGGTGTGGTGGTGCATGACTGTAATCCCAGCTGCTACTTGGGAGGCTGAGGCAGGAGTATCACTTGAACCTGTGAGGTGGAAGTTGCAGTGAGCCAAGATCCTGCCACTGCACTCCAGCCTCGACAACAGAGCAAGGTTCCATCAAAAAAAAAAGAAAAAAGAATGTAGTTGAACTGCACGGGGCCAGTGCCCTTAACCTCTCCCTCCAGCGTTGTTCAAGTGTCAGCTGTAGTCCCCGCAATGTCCTCACGGCAAACCCCTGCTCACAAACTGCTTCAGTGGTTGTATCTCTTTAGTCTAATTTGGAATAGCTCCTCAGTCATTCTTTGTATGTCAATACATCGACATTTTTATTATCTTTATTTCTATTTTTCGAGACAGAGTCTCACTGTTACCTAGGCTGGAGTGCAGTGGTGCAGTCTTGGCTCCCTGCAGCTTCGACCTCCCAGGCTCAAGCAATCCTCCCACCTCAACCTCCGGAGCAGCTGGAACTACAGGAGCATGCCACTATGTCTGGCTAATTTTTTTATTTTTTTGTAGAGATGGGGGTCTTGCTATGTTGCCCAGGCTGGTCTTGAACTCCTGGGCTCAACCCATCCTCCTGCCTTGGCCTCCCAAAGTGCTGGGGTGACAGGTGTGAGCCATTGTGCTCCCTCAACATTTTTGGAGTGTACAGGCTAGAGATCTTGTAGCATGTCCCTTGATTTTGGTTTGTCTAATGTTTTCCTGGTGGCTAGACCTGTGGGTGGTGCACACCTGCTGGGAAGACCTTGGAAGGAGCGCTGAGCGGGGTCAGGGCACATGGCGCCTGGCTCACTGCTGGGGATGCTCACTTTGATCAAGTGGTTTAAGGTGGAGTCTGCCAGGTTTTCTGCTGCAGTTACTATTTCACTCTTGTTTTTTTTTTTTTTTTTCTGAGACAGAATCTCACTCCGTCGCCCAGGCTGAAGTGCAGTGGTGTGTGATCCTGGCACATTGCAACCTCTGGCTCCTGGAATCAAGTGATTCTCAGGCTTCAGCCTCCCGAGTAGCTGAGATTACAGGCACCCACCACCATGCCCAGCTATTTTTTTTTAATTGTTAGTAAAGACAGGGTTTTGCCATGTTGGCCAGGCTGGTCTTGAACTCCTGGCCTCAAGAAACCAGCCTGCCTCAACCTCTCAAAGTTCTGAGATTACAGGCAGCTGAGGTGCCCAACTCACTCTGTAATTACTAAGTGCCTTATAGGGAGCTACTTTGTAACTCTATGTATCCTGTTGCTTCTCAATGTTTCACTCTCTAGTTTTTGTGTTTCCCGGTGTTTTTGTTTTGTTTTGTTTTTTGAGACAGAGTGTTGCTCTTTTGCCCAGGCTGGAATGCAGTGGTGCAATCTCCACAGCCCAGGTTCAAGTGATTCTTGTGCCTCAGCCTTCCCAGTAGCTGGGATTACAGGCACACGACCCCACACCCAGCCAATTTGTTTTGTATTTGGGGTTTCACCATCTTGGCCAGGCTGGTCTCGAACTCCCAACCTCAGGTGATCCACCTGCCTCAGCCTCCCAACGTGCTGACATTACAAGCGTGAGCCACAGTGTCCGGCATTTTTTTTTTTTTTTTTTTCTTATTTTTTATTTAATTTAGAGGAAGTCTCCCTCTGTCGCCCAGGCTGGAGTGCAGTGGCACAATCTCGGCTCATTCACTGCAACCTCTGCCTCTCAGGTTCAAGGGATTCTCCTGCCTCAGCCTCCTGAGTAGCTGGGATTACAGTTGCCTGCCACCCGCCTGGCTAATTTTTTTGTGGGGTAGGGTTTTTTTTTTTTTTTTTTTTTTTTTTGAGGCGGAGTTTCACTCATGTTACCCAGGCTGGAGTGCAATGGCTCGATCTCGGCTCACCGCAACCTCCGCCTCCTGGGTTCAGGCAATTCTCCTGCCTCAGCCTCCTGAGTAGCTGGGATTACAGGCATGCACCACCATGCCCAGTTAATTTTTTGTATTTTTAGTAGAGACGGGGTTTCACCATGTTGACCAGGATGGTCTCGATCTCTTGACCTCGTGATCCACCCGCCTCGGCCTCCCAAAGTGCTGGGATTACAGGCTTGAGCCACCGCGCCCGGCCTGAGACAGGGTTTTGCCACGTTGGCCAGGCTGGTGACGAACTCCTGTTCTGAAGTTATCCACCCATCTCGGCCTCCCCAAGTGCTGGGATTCCAGGCATGAGCCACCACGTCCGGCTGATTCAACTTATTTGAAAAAAAAAAAAGATCTGGGATTTAAGGAGGTGCCTGAATATTGGGAGTCTGGCGTTTTCCAAGTTGAGTTTGGCTGCGCCACTTGGTGGAACGCAGGCTCCAAGGATTCGATGTGAATGGGCCACTGCACCTGGGAATGCTGCTGAGATGGAGGTTACCTGTTGAGGGGGAGTCCGTAGGGGGGGAGGGGTGAAGGGCGGGCTCCCTCCCCAAGAGCCACACCGCGCCATCTAATAAGTCAGCATGCTGCTGAACACCCCCCAGCAGATGGCCGAGGCTGAGCGGTGACCTCACACGCTGGGCTGCTGGGCCAGGGCCTGGCTCTCTCCTGAAAGCACACAGACCTGCAGGCTGGTTTCCAACCCTGTCCTGCTGCCCCAGGAGCACAGCCATGGGAAGACAGCCACCTGGGCGGTCCTAGGGACTGTTTGGTTGAGAAAGTTCTGTCACACAGCATGTGCTGGAAAGAAGAGACCTTGGACTTTATTTCTCTGGACGTTAGAGAGAGGGTGATTTCAGCTTTAGACCACGTTTTCTCTGAGGAGGCTGGCGGTGGGAGGGGAGCCGTATTTTCCAGACTCTGCAGCTTCAGGGTGCTGTGGGTCTCAGCTGATCTCTTGCAGAGGGCTCGGGAGCTCACGTGTTGGGGAGGCAGTGTGGCACGTCGGCCCTGGCTGCCGCGCGGCGCTTGAGTTAGCGTGATTATTTCAGGGATGTCACTTGTTCAAAACCTTCCTGGGGCAGAAGCCGGCTGGCTGTGGAACCAGAAGGAGCCCCCAGGCATGGCAGTGGGCACTAAGGAAGTGGCCCTCGGGGTGCAGGAGGACAGCCTGGCGTGGTGGATGCCTTGCCCAGCCCACTCTGGGTGGTCAGCTGCTTGACCCAGTGGGTTGAGTGCTGAGGAACTGGGAGTAATGTCGTGTTTCCATGAGGGGACGCTCCTGGCCTCTGTCCTCGCCCCTCCCTCTGTCCTTCCCCGGAGAGGAGGTGTGACCTGACGGTGTGATGCCAAGGCTCTGACACTGACTTGTGCAAATGCCTGGATTGCAGGGCACTGATCTGGGACTCACTCCCTTCCTGCCCCTCCCCGCCCCCAGGCAGGCACAGGGCGGCGTTCCTGCATGCTGCGTGGGCCCAAGCTGACCCACAGGTGGGCAGTCCCAGGTCAGACCATGGACAGGGATGGCCTTACGGGTTCTTTGGGCCTTCAAACCTAGATTCATGTTCTCCAATCAGCTTCATCAGAAATGAAGTTGATAAGGCAAAAAAAAAAGTCTCCCCAGGTTAAAACCCTCAGAGGCAACCTTGAATCCCCTCTCATAGCCCACATTGGAGCCAGCGGCAAATCCCAGAGGCTGTTTTCTTCAGTCAGTTCTTGCTCCGTTACCCAGGCTGCAGTGCAGTGGTGCAATCCTGGCTCACTGGAGCCTCGACCTCCTGGGCTCAAGTGACCCTCCCCACTCAGCCTCCCTAATAGCTGGGACCGCAGACACGCCACCACACCTGGCTGATTTTTAAATGCTTTTCGTAGATATGGGGTTTCACATGTTGCCCAGGCTGCTCTTGAACTCCTGGGCTGATCCACTTGCCTTGGCCCCCCAAAGTGCTGGGATTGCAGGCATAAGCCACCGCGCGCACGGCCCCTGTAGACTCCTCCTCATTCCAAATATATCCCAGGCACAAGAATGTGCAAAAGACCCATGAACAAAAGGGAATCCAAGAACAGACCCATCTGCACATGGTGACCGGACGACCACCGAGGGACCCCCGCGTTCAGCGAGGAAAGGTGGTATTTGTTTTTACGTACATGCTGCTGGAGCAATTGGATATCCATGTAGAAAAACGATGATCTCACACCTACACGGAACATGGCTGTGTGTCGTGGCTCATGCCTCTAATCTTAGCACTCTGGGAAGCTGAGGTGGGTGGATCACAAGGTCAGGAGTTTGAGACCAGCCTGGCCAACATGGCGAAACCCCATCTTTACTAAAAATACAAAAATTGGCCAGGTGTGGTGGCGCACACCTGTAATCTCAGCTACTCAGGAGGCTGAGGCAGGAAAATCACTTGAACCCTGGAGGCAGAGGTTGCAGTCAGCCAAGATCACACCACTGCACTCCAGCCTGAGTGACAGAGTGAGACTCCATCTCAAAAAAGAAAAAGAAAAAAAACAGACATTATTTAGAGAGGGAAAAGGCAAACCACAGACTGGGAGAAAATATTTGCAATGTATATCAACAAAAGATTCATCTCCACCCTGTATACAAACATCTAGAGATAAGTAAGAAAACAACAAATTATTATTATTTATTATTATTATATATATTTTTTGAGATGGAGTTTCACTCTTGTCACCCAGGCTGGAGTGTAATGGGTGTGATCTTGGCTCACCGCAACCTCCACCTCCTGGATTCAAGTGATTCTCCTGCCTCAGCCTCCTGAATAGCTGGGATCACAGGTGCCCACCATCATGCCTGGCTATTATTTGTATTTTTAGTTGAGATACTGTTTCACCATGTTGGTCATGCTAGTTTTGAGCTCCTGACCTCAGGTGATTCACCTGCCTTGGTCTCCCAGAGTGCTGGGATTACAGGCGTGAGTCACCGCGCCCAGCTGGATTTTAAAAAATAGGCAAAAGACGCCGGGTGCGGTGGCTCAAGCCTGTAATCCCAGCACTTTGGGAGGCCGAGGCAGGGGGATCACGAGGTCAAGAGATCGAGACCATCCTGGTCAACATGGTGAAACCCCGTCTCTACTAAAAATACAAAACATTAGCTGGGCATGGTGGCATGTGCCTGTAATCCCAGCTACTTCAGGAGGCTGAGGCAGGAGAATTGCCTGAACCCAGGAGGCGGAGGTTGCGGTGAGCCGAGATTGTGCCATTGCACTCCAGCCTGGGTAACAAGAGCGAAACTGCGTCTCAAAAAAAAAAAAAAAAAAAAGGCAAAAGACTTAAACTGGGGCTTCACAGAAAGACATGCAAACGGAAACAGCAGGAAAAGATGCTGGCCTCATTAGTCATCAGGAATATGAAAATTAAATCCACAGTCACCCATCACTGCACCCCACCAGAACAGCTTACAAACCAAGCTGAGAGGACCGCCCAAAGCTCGTCAGGGTCCAAGCCAGCCTCTGCCCTTGCCTGGACACGCCTGGTAATTTTTGTATTTTTAGTAGAGACAGGGTTTCACCATGTTGGTCAGGTTGGTCTTGAACTCCTGACCTGAGGTGATCTGTCCGCCTCGGCCTCCCAAGGTGCTGTGATTATAAGCGTGAGCCACTGTGTCTGGCCAAAAAATTTAAAAATTTTTGGGAGGCCAAGGTGGGCAGATCACTTGAGTCCAGAAGTTTGAGACCAGCCTGGGTAACATAGGGAGACCCGATATTAAAAAACAAAAAACCACAAACCTCTGTCTGCATGGTTCTCCCAGGCACTCCTGCTCGGCCTGCGGTCTGTTCCGTAAACTGCAGTGAGAAGCTGCTTCAAGTGAATGAATCAGCTCTTCATGCTCCTGCTCAACCCCTTCCCAGGACTCAGTTTAGGGATTCCAGGGCCGAGCTCGGGGTGGTGGCTCAGACTTGTACTCCCAGCACTTTGGGAGGCCAAGGCGGGAGGATGGCTTCGGACCAGGAGTTTGAAGCCAGCTTGGGCAACATTATGAGACACTGTTTCTGGTGGTGGAGGCGGGGGGTAGATTCCAGGTCCTTCCCATGGCCCACAAGGCCCCAAGAGAGCTCTCCCTGATGTCCTCCCCAACCCTTTCCTGATCTCTTCCCGGCACATGTGTCTTCAGCACCCAGAGGAGGATGCCCGGGGTCCCTCCCTCTGGGGTCCTCCAGAACTCAGTCTTGAATGGCTTGGGAGCTGGTTTCACCCAGTGGCCTGTGCAGTTCACACGTCATTCTGGTCAGGGGCCAGAGCTCTGGCAAGAAGTCTTCCTCTCCCTCCCTCCCTACAAGCTGGCAGCATTCTGGGTGGGGGCTGCCCTGTCTGCCTGGCCCCCCCGTGAGGACAGCTCTGAGCTGCAGGACTGTGGCAGGCTCGTAGGTGAGTGGGACGTAAGTCCTGGGATTTGAGGGCTGTCGAGACCTGGTAGTAGTCCTTCCCGACAACCCCAGGGTGTTCCTGCCACAGGGAACTTGCCCTCACTGCTCCATGCGCCTGGATGCACCCACTTCCTCCTCTCCCCGCACCTGTCTCCCAGCTGCTCACTTGTACCCGCGGCATTACTTACTGCTGTATTATTTGCTTTTTCCAGGCTGATGCACCACCAGCTGCAAACGTCAGCTACACCTAACACGGGTGAATGTTTCGGACAAGCTGAGCCAGACAAAATCATATATGATTCCAATTCTAAAAGCAGGCAAAACTGTAATCTTTAGTGAACCACATGTAGATTATAACATAATAAAAGCAAAACAAAATGATTATTGCAAATATCAAGATAGTTGCTTCTTTTAGGAGGAAGAAGAGTTTACAGCCGGGGAGGGCTGGCCTGGGTGCTGGCACCGTCCGCTTCCTGACCAGGATGGTCACCTTGCAGTTGTCCTTTGAACCAGCTTTAGCTTTTAGGTACTTTGCTGCATATATCATGCATCTGATTAAAAACATGGCAGACATGGAAACCAGCTAAGAGATATACGATGTAAGCAAAATTGGGAGAACCATAAGAAACTGTGTTGGCTGGACGTGGTGGCTCATGCCTACAATCCCAGAATTTAGGGAGGCTGAAGTGGGTGGATCACCTGAGGTCAGGAGTTCCATACCAGCCTGGCCAACATGGTGGGACCCCATAGCAAAAAATACAAAATGAGTCGGATGTGGTGGCATGCACCTGTGGTCCCAGCTCCTTGGGAGGCTGAGGCACAAGAATCACTTGAACCTGAGAGGCAGAGGTTGCAGTGAGCCAAGATCGTGGGACTGCACTCCAGCCTGGGCAAAAAAGCGAGATTCTGTCACCCCCCCCTCAAAAAAAAAAGAAACAATGTAACAAAACTTAGAACAGATGAAATACTTGATGGCACCCGTCCTTGGGTTCCTGAATCGCACCCTCTACTAGTGACAGATTTACCTTAACATGCTGCTGGACCCTACTAACAGTGATGTGGGGTTTTTGCATCCATATTCAGAACTAGGAGGCGTAGTTTTGTGGGCCATTTTGATCAGTATCACACTCAGTTCATAGAATTTGGAAGCTGATCTTTTTTACAGGTTGGAAAAATAAGTGATGATGCCAACTTGGGCCTATGAGACCGAGCTGCTGGGCATCTGTCGCGGCCTGCATTGGCCATCCGCTATTCGCCTGATGTGATATGGGACCCACGCCGCACACACCGGAGCAGCAGGGCAAGGCCACTGGGCCTTTCTAATTACAGAAGCCAACACCCCTTCTTGTTATTGGAGCTCGTTGATTAGACTGTCTGGCACCTGCAGCGGATAGCACACCAGGACAGCCTGGTCCCCTTCGGGTCTCCGAAGCGGTTCCCTCTTCTGCAGAGTGCGATTCGATTTCTCAAGAGCTTGTGTGGATCAACCAGGATAAAGAGCTACTCTAAAGAGGTCCCTTTTCTTCCTGCTTTGTCCCATGTCGACCACAACTCCCCTTGCCGGTGACTGAATTTTCAGGGAAGGTAAAATTCAGCTTCCATGCCCCGATGCCCTGGTCCAGTTTTGCTACTTCAAAGCCCTTGAGATTCTAACTCTGCTGTCCCCTGCTGGACCTCTCCCTTCCCAGGCTGCTCATCTGGACGAAGGGAGCTCTGGGAGCGGAGCAGCGGTTCCTAGGAGCGCTGCTTCGATCTGAGCCCCGCTTCTCACGGGCAGAGGGGCAGCATTCGCCAGCCAGGCACTGTGTCTTGCTCACCACCTCTGGCGTGCACACATGTCCCAGCGTCCTGGCGGTGCTGGCCATCAGGTGGCTGCAAAACCCTGGAGCCTGGCAAACCTGAAAAACAAGCCACTGCAGGGAGCATCATAACATAGAACACACTCGAGGGGTGTCCTCTCCTGGGTCCTCTGCACAGGGAGGCAAACTTAGGTGCGCAACGTAAAGCCTGTGGGTTTTTGAGACGGAGTTGCACTGTCACCCAGGCTGGAGTGCAGTGGCGCAATCTTGGTTCCACTCCCAGGTTCAAGTGATTCTCCTGTCTCAGCCCTCTGAGTAGCTGAGATTACAGGCCCATGCCGCCACACACGGCTAATTTTTTTTATTTTAGTAGAGATGGACTTTCACCATGTTGCCCAGGCTGGTAAACTGAGCTCAGGCAATCCACCTGCCTCAGCCTCCCAAAGTGCTAGAATTACAGGCGTAAGCCACCATGCCCAGCCACATGTGGGCTTTATTACCACATTCCCTACTGTCATGTATGTTTAAATATTTCCAAAATACTTTTCTTTCATGAAATGATGGTGAAACTTGAGAGCAAACTAAAAAGTCCCACTTGGCAAATTAAAAGTTGGAAATCCTACGTTGATCACATTTCTTCCACAAAATTTACGTGGAATGTGAAATTCAGTCTGGGAACTGCTGGACTAAATAAAATGTTGTTTATTTTTGTTTTTGTTCTGAGACAGTCTCACTCTGTCGGCAGGCTAGAGTGCAGTAGCACGATCTCAGCTCACTTCAGTCTCCGCCTCCCGGGTTCAGCAATTCTCCTGCCTTAGCCTCCTGAATAGCTAGGATTACAGGCATGCACCACCACACCCGGCTAATTTTGTATTCTTAGTGGGGACAGGGTTTCTCCATGTTGGTCAGGCTGGTCTCAAACTTCTAACCTCAGGTGATCTGCCCACCTTTGCCTCCCAAAGTGCTGGGATTACAGGGGTGACACCGTGCGCCTGGTCTGTACCAACTTTTGAGACATGGAGTATGAGGGCATAAATGACCTACATTGCCAACACTGCCAATAACCCGTTGAAACTTATCTGCCCACGACTATAATATACAATTTTTTCTAAGAGTCAAGGTCTCATTGTTGCCTAGGCAGGGAGTGCCGTGGCCATGATCACAGCCCACTTCAGCCTCCCAGGTGAAGCAACATCACCACCTTTTAGAATTTCATCACACACAAAGGGGCTTTCGTGAGATACACGGGTCAAGTGGTGCCAATCTTCACTGAGTGTGAGTTAGGGCCTAGCCACTCCCCTACCTGGTCAGCCGGATTGGTCAAGGAAGCCCCACGGGGAGCGGAGCAGGACAGGAGAGGCTGCCGACTCCCACGCAGAGCTGGGAGGCTTCTGAGGATGAGGTACATGGCCACCAGGGCATGATTTGGGATAGCCACATTTTGAACGTTTAGGTCTTAGGAGTGAAAGGGTCTGCCCCCAGTAACTGACTTGTGGCGGGATCCCACATTGGTCAGCTGACTGTCACCGCAGTCACACCCCCAGCACGGGTGGCCTGAATTCCTAGACACAAGCAGCTCAGGGAAAACACCAGACAGCACCTAAAGGCAGATCTGCAACGCAGGCTTCTGGCTCCCACAGCCATAGCAGAAAGGAAACATGGACACAGACCACTGGTCCACGGTGTGCCACGCGAGCATCCACGTGCCTCCCTGGAATGCACTGGGCTCTTGAAGCAGACTCAGGAAACGAGAGAAGGTTAACATAGGCTGGGTGCACCCGTGTCTCATCACAGGATGCAGTCTACAGCTTGTGTACTAATTACAGCTAAGCATTTCTTCATTAACCACTTACAAGAGAGAACCCAAAAGGTTGTCTAGGACACTCGAGAGTCTGGATCATTTGTTAATAAGCCGGTAACAAGAATATTTACCCCTCACCTGGTATGTGTCTTATTTCACGCCCTAAGTTAAAAAGTACGATTTCATTTATACTCAAAGTAGGAGATAGATATTATTAATCTTTACCTCCAACACTGATGACCAGCAGGTCTATAAAGAAGAAGAAATTTAAAGAACTTCCACGAGAAATAAGTTACACGGAGAACACTGTTATCACTACAAATTTTATTCAGAAACCCATCTTTGTGTTTTTTTTTTTGTTGTTTTTTAAAAAAAATTCCCCTTATGAACTGGTTTGGTCAATCAACTACAGCACTTTCTAGCAGACATAAGGTAAAAATGGCATGGCTCAGAATCGCCCCGATCTTTCACGATCTCTTGACCGCCTCCTGTCACGCTCCCGTCCGCCACCGCCACCGCCGCCGCCGCCACCACCGCCACGACCACGGTCTCTAGACCGGGAACGACGCTCACGGGATCGGGATCTTGATCTATGCCTGCAACCGAAGAACAGAAACAAAACCATGCCATCCAAACCAGAGCATGCAGCAGAACCACAACTCACTCGGAAATCCTATGCATCTCCTCACGCCAACGGCACTGATAAAGAAAAACACTGCCAGGCTGGGCGCGGTGGCTCACGCCTGTAATCCAGCACTTTGGAAGGCTGAGGCCGGTGGATCACAAGGTCAGGACATCAAGACCAGCCTGGCCAACACAGCAAAACCCTGTCTCTACTAAAAATACAAAAATTAGCCGGGTGCAGCAGCAGGCGCCTGTAATCCCAGCTACTCAGGAGGCTGGGGCAGGAGAATCGCTTGAACCCTAGGGACGGAGGTTGCAGTGAGCTGAGATGGCACCATTGCACTCCAGCCTGGGCAACAGAGTGAGTCTGTCTCAAAAAAAGTGCAGCTTAGAAGTGAACAGTGTACAGTAGTATTTTCCATCTTCTGTCTTCTAGAACCAGTTCAAATGATCACAGGAAATCCTGGTAAACTGAACCAGACACACATCATCCTCAACCCTCACTGACTGACACTGCCCTTCACGGACTTTCCGACCAAGCCCCCTCTCTTGAGGTGCTTACAGCTACTGTGTCTATCAGGCCGGTTTTTGGGCTGGGGACAGTAAGGTTATTTTTCTTTCCTGCTTCTTTTGTGTTGACAATAAAGCAATCACCATCTATTTCCTAAGACACGTTTAACCGAAGAGGGATGAGAACCCTTCTAGACTCAGACCTCAATCTAGCTAGGAAATGCAACTTGTTAGATTGTGCCATCTTGGTCTTCCTCTGTTCTGTGACCTGACTGTCGGGCATTTAAATATAGGATCGGACAGATGTGACCACCGGGCCCAATTCTGCCAGTGTCCCGAAAGGGGGATGCCACCGATCCCCCAAAACAAAATGAAATAACCTGAAACCAACAAAGAAAACCAGAAGAAGCCCCAATGGACATGTGAGATATTTAAAGCAAGCTCGTCCAACCCGCAGCCCAGCACAGACAGATTCACCAACTTTCTGAAAGCACCATGAGATGTTTTTGCGATTTTTAAAGAAGTTATCAGCTAGCATTAGTGTATGTTATGTGTGGCCCAAGACAATTCTTCCAGTGTGTCCAGGGAAGCCATTCCTGGTGTAAAGGAGGTCACGACATCTAGTATTAATAGTATCTAGGAGAAGAAACCCAGTGCCCACTTTCTCCATGAGCCTCATTTCCAAGGCTGCCCAGCTACCCGCCCTCTGACTTGGTTATTGAGCTTCGGCCTCTACTTGAGAAGCTGGATAATGAAGTTCCCTGTGTGCAGGTGAATATTCTTCTCCAAAGAGGATATTTGGATATTTAAAAACATGTACTACGTTCTAAGCACTGCCTTTAAAAAAACAAAAACGCCACCTATGCCAAACTGTTTTTTTGGAGGGGTGACGGCGTGAGGAGAGAAAGCAGCCACAGCGCATAACAAAGGACACAGCAACACTCACTTCTTGCGACGGCGCCCATACAGCTCCCGCCGCAGCTCTCTGGAGATGGGCTTCAAATGCATGAAGTTGCAGAAGCCGCCCCGCGTGCATTCTCTGTGGGTTGGAAGGAGACACTCACTACGTCGTGTGCACAGAGCCCGGACTCCGCGCAGTCACCACGTCGGTCGCCCCACACTCACCCCATCTCATACTGACGGCAGCAGGCTTCTCTGAAGTCCGTCACGGGCGACAGCTCAGCGTGGATCGGCTGTCCGTTAAACCAACGGTTATTCAAGTCAATCACAGCCTTTTCCGCATCTTCCTCACGGCGAAACTGGAGATGGAAGACACACGCGCTTGCCACCCACGCTTTACTAAGACTTTCCCAATGACTGATCCAAATACGTATCAGAGATGCACACTCAGGTATGGGAAGGCGGAATGGTTCTATAGGATAATTTAAAAATTCTTTATTTTCAATCAGATTAACTTCAAGATTTTGCCAAATGCCGCTTTCATTTTCAAATTCAACTGGTTAAGGGAGCAAATATGACTGTGTAGGCAAAGAAAGTTTTATTCAATAAAAAAGCAGCCAAACCTGTGAGTAAACCTAACTTTTCCTTCATCCAAATAGCTTCTAACCAACAGGTACTAAATATTCTACACTGAAGTCCGTCCTTCAGTTCTGCCGGCCGGTAAGCGGCGAGCCGGCGCCCCTGAGTCAACAGCGACAGGCACCCCTCCTGTCGGCCTGAGCACCGGCACCCGAAGCGGCCGCGCGTCTTAGTCTGGCTCCTACCTTGACGTATACGTTCCCCACCAGGTGGTCGCCCAGGTTATCACAGACGTTCATCTCCTCAACTTCCCCATACTTCTCCTCCATCTCTGTAAAAACCTCCTGAAGGGAGATCACAGTGGTTTAAGGTTTGTTACACATTAAACAGTATAATTAGATACAACTCATGTCTGTTTATTAGCGGAGAAAAACTTTAAATCCTTCCAAACAGACACAGAAGGTGAACAGGTCTATCAGTTACAGAGGTCAATTCTCTCACCTCAAAAAATTCATCATAGTGTTCCTGCATCTCAACATCGCTCACGGCACCTGGAAACAACAGAAATCTTGCTGGTTAGAACGTGTTAACCTAGTGAACTCTTGTGCTTAAACTCAAACTGCTACAGTAACACACACGAGATTCTCTAGAGAAAAGCCCGGCAGAGCTGCACCCCGCAGGAGGCTGAGCCACACGGCTACTTGGGAATGGTGTCCAGTGTGGTGAGATGCTACAGTCTCAATTCTGGCCACTAAAATAGTAAAATCACAACCAGTTTTAATCAGCATTGAAAGGGCCACATTTTGAGAAAAATGTGAGCAAAAAAGTGACTCTCAAACTAAGAATTTTCTTCCCTTCCAAGATGTAGTCTTGCTCTGGTGCCCAGTGGCTGAAGTGCAGTGGCACGATCTCGGCTCAATGCAACCTCCACCTTCGTTCAAGCAATTCTCATGCCTCAGCCTCCGGAGTCCCTGGGATTACAGGCACGCAACACCACGCCTGGCTAATTTTTAAAAATTTTTAGCAAAGATGGGGCCAGGCTGGTCTTGAACTCCTGACTTCAGGTGATGCCCCCCAGCCTTGGCCTCCCAAAGTGCTGGGATTACAGGCGTGAGCCACCATGCCTGGCCTCAAAGAAAGAAATTTTAAGATAAAGGGATTTCCAGCTCTCTGGAATCCCCTCCCACATAGTGGGAGCTCAAAAAAAAAAATTTTTTTTTAAGATAAATTTTTCTTCCTTTTAAGATTTAGAATAAAGGCCAAGTAAGCACACTGGTGTTTTCCTTTCTTCTATTAGTTTAAAATGAAAGCCAAAAGCAGGGTAAACGATTAAGAGTGTATGTTCCTAACTAGTCTTTTATGGACTGCCAGCCATGGAATGCTCTAAAATTCTGATGTGATTAAAACCCAAGCAACCATGAAGACTCAGTAGGATAGTTACCACGCAATACTGCAGTATTTTGGATGCCCTCAAATAAAGGGAATGTTACAATGCTTTGTTGATAAAGCATTCTTAAGTTTTATATTCCCATACTATTTTCATCAGTTTATTCTTCATAATTCACATGTATTAAGTAAAATCAAGTCTGTTGTGTGGGTAGATTTTGCAAATTTACACTCTATCCCCATTATCATTCTATCAAGTTTAATTTTTTTTTTTTTTTTTTGCCAGGCTGGTCTCAAAGTCCTGATCTCAGGTGATCCACCCACCTCAGCTCCCAAAGTGCTGGGATTATAGGTGCGAGCCGCTGCGCCTGGCCCATTCTATCAAATTTTATGTTCAAATCCTAGAATTCTCTAAACCCTGAGAAATCACAAAGCTAGTATATCAATAAACATGTTTAACTCTGCTAGATCAGGAGCTGGCAAAAGCCAGACTGGTTTCCAGGTTGGGCCAGCTGCCTCAGCCTGTGTACCCAACGTGGGCATCTGACCGCTGGCACAAGGGTCTTTGAGCTTTGCTTAAAACTTAAAATTTTAGCCGGGCGCGGTGGCTCAAGCCTGTAATCCCAGCACTTTGGGAGGCCGAGGCGGGTGGATCACGAGGTCAAGAGATCGAGACCATCCTGGTCAACATGGTGAAACCCCGTCTCTACTAAAAATACAAAAAATTAGCTGGGCATGGTGGTGTGTGCCTGTAATCCCAGCTACTCAGGAGGCTGAGGCAATTCTCTTGCCTCAGCCTCCTGAGTAGCTGG
>NW_022436948.1:3323940-3343367 GCF_009761245.1 Sapajus apella | reverse complement strand
ATTTATTTATTTTTTTGAGATGGAGTCTTGCTCTGTCACCAGGCTGGAGTGAAGTGGTGCGATCTGGGCTCACTGCAGCCTCCACCTCCCAGGTCCAGGCGGATTCTCCTGCCTCAGCCTCCCAAATAGCTGGGACCACAGGCGCGTGCCACCATGCCCAGCTAATTTTTGTATTTTTAGTAGAGGAGGGGTTTCACCATGTTGGCCAGGATGGTCTTGATCTCTTGACCTTGTGATCTCCCCAACTTTGCCTCTCAAAGTGTTGGGATTACAGGTGTGAGCTACCACGCCCAGCCCCCTTTTCATCTTTAACAATAAAAAATAACTTATTGTCTTTGAATTCTGAGAATTATTTAAGTTCACTTTCTAACCTATCTGGGCTGTTTTAGCTGTTTTTGAACTTCCAGGATTCTACTTTGCTTTCAAACCCAAATTGTACTAAGTGTGTCTACTCTGCCAGCCTGCCAATCGTATCACAGGATATCTCAATTTAAAAGCTACTGGGAATGTGCCTTCCTCTCCGAGTAGAAATCAAGTTATAAACAACAGAAAAGCAGGCCAAAGAAGCCTGTAACCAATGCAGATTGTAATATTTAAGACTCATTTCCTTCCCCACATCAGAAGAGTGTGAAGGGGAGAAAAATATTTACATGCTCCAACTTTAAGCAGCTTTGAGAAAAGGCTTTGTGGTGATTATTTTAAACTATTAGCTACATTTATTCTGCTTAAAATGTTTCAGTCAATCAAATGACTTGAAAGGCAGAGACAAGTGCATTACAATATTGATTTAAAACTTATTCATGACTCAACCTACATTAAATACTACAACTTGGAAAACAAAGCAATTTTCTTAGCAGAAATATCATTCTTAAACTGGGATTGATATTTAACTTTAACCCACACATTTGAAGCTTATTTTTCTACATACTAAAGGCTATGTTAAAAAGAGCCAATAATTTTAGGCAACTGATTTCTTCCTAAAATGATGAATTAGAATTTGATCTAATTTGTAGAATCTGGACCCCAGAACTGGAATATATCGTAATTGCTAAGCTTTTGGTTTGTAGCATATACAAAACAAAAGTACTGTGAACTGCAAATAAAGACACAAAGAAAACTAATACAACATTCTATTGTCGATAAAGCATACACAGTCCCCAAATAAACGAGCAGGGCAAAGAATTAATCACTGTTACTCAGTCACCTACTTCCATTCGCTTTTATCCCAGGGCAGGGTTATTAACAAAAATTCTTTAATAAGTGCATATATAAGCATTTCCCTCCTCCTATTCATCTTATTTCTTTAAAAAACAAAAGAAAGCAAACAAACAAAAAAACAGGTATTTTAAATTATGGGTTACCAAGTAAATCCTGCTACCATCCTATTCAGGGAAAGAAATCTCTACTATCAGGTCAGTATTAGCACTGAAAGCATTTAGCATCTTGGCAGGAGAAGCTGACAAGAACGTCCCCATCCACACATGGAAATGCGCACCACTGTGTGCGAGGAAGCACAACCCTGAGGCCTCCCAGCGTGGGGCCAGCTCCAGAGGGGAATGTCCCCTGGATCACGTACCCTATGCAGGTTACCCTGTTAACTGAGGGGCTCTGGTTCAAGTGTGTACACAATTTAGGCTTGTGGGTATCCAAGGGCACCTCGATTTTTACTGCTTTAAAACCGAATGTGAATGGGAAGTGTCTATCTTTGGTTTGGACTTTTTGATTTAACCAAGAGCCCAGGTGTTCATTAAAATTTATTCCTAAATGACTACATTTATTCTAGAGCTGGATGGCTGTAAAAATTCATTTTAGTCTTCTGAACTTTCCAATCATACGCATCTATATCTTGTTCTCTAAGAATTATCTTTAAGTAAATATCCACAATCTAAATCTAATATTTCCCAATACAGGAAGAAATTGGTAGCATCTACGCAATGCCTAGTTTAGAGCTATTTCTAAATGGGGCAAACCAATTCCATCTCCCAGAGCTGGAGACTGGATCCATGCAGTGTGTGGACAGAGGGGACAATCTTTTCTGCCAAGGGCCTATCTGAGTGGAGCACCCCCGCGCAGGTTAGACGGGTTGGCACGGGGCTGCTGGGTGAGGAACTCAGGGGCAATGCAAGCTAGACCCTCACTTGGAGAACTTTCTCAGAACTGCTCTCACAAGTAAAGGCTGTACTCCAAAATGGAGTTCAAGGAAAAAAGGCTAATAAATAAAATTTGAAATAACTTCTGAAAATTCCAGAAGGTGAGAGAAATGTTCAAATACTGTTGCTCTTGAGAGGGAAGAACAGGACTCGATGTTTAATTCCTGTATGTTCCCTCTGGGATGACGGCTAAAGGAAGGGAAGAGGGAGCGGCAGCAGCTCCTGACTGTTGTAAAGGGCGCCCTTTCCCTGTCCAATACACGGGCGGGAGCTCAAATCTCCAGCACAGGTGCTTTCCGCGGGGTCAGTGGGACGAAAGCTCCTTGCCACCTCTAGTGAAATGCGGTCCTTGACACTAGCACGGCAGACCAGATGGAGTGGACACTGAGCTCTGACACGCAAGCCCAGGGAACCGGGGAAGGAACTTGTATGAACTTACAGCGCAAACCGTCAGCAGACTGGGAAGAGTTTTGAGGGTTACGGTAAATGTTCAAGAGGGCAATGGTCTGAAATACAAAACGCAACAACTTTATATTATGGAAAATTAAAGGTAAACACTTAACCGGCTGCCTCTGGCAAGTGCTTCAGTTGAGATTCAGTGCTGAAAAAAGAGCAAGTTATTTCTTCAGAAGCAGAGACGTTTTCTTAGTTGATGGCTGCCTTGAAATACCCTAACACTGCAGTGTAAAGGAGGTCTCATGATATGCCAATCTTGTACTTCTGCTTACACAACGTGCAAACTCTCCTTTTCAAAATTCCAATTCAGGTAAAAGCACAATTGTTTGCAGGCTAGCACTAAAACGTTCTTAGATATGACAGAAAATTTTTAATAAACTCAGAAAGAATGATGCCCGTGTAAACTGAAGGAAAAAGTTACCGTTATTAGAGAAATACAATTGTTACATATCATGAAATCTCCACTTCCTGGGGGAAAAATGATAATGGTGAAATAAAACCCACACTTATTGGGCGACTTACCTTATTGATTCCTTAATATTCCTATGAGTTTTAATTTTCCAGAAAGAACTTAATAACGGCCAGGGGTTCAGTCACTGTAAAGACCAATGAACGGCTCAAAAGGTTAAAATCCGTTTCACGTGGACGGACCTGCTCTCATGACAAATGTCAATCAATGGAGGTGGCCGGGCCAGTGACCTTCCCTAGAAGGGAAAAGCCTCCTGAACGTGGCCGCGTATCAAGTTCTTGCTGTGTGCGCCAAGGAGTTCCAGCACCTTGTCCTGTTTGCAACAGCTCTATGTCAGCAGCTCAGAAGCCAACATTATTGTCTCAATTAAGAGTGGGCTCTTTAACACCATTGTTTTAAAAAAATTTCTCCAACTGTGGGACTTACAGTGTGAGCCGTCAGCCGTCTGTGCACTGTTTTGGGGATTACGATAGATGTTTTGAATCAAGATGGTCTGCGGGGAAAAAAAAATAAAAAGGGGAATTCTACTGGCTGCTGTGCATATATTAGACAATTGCAAAGAGACAATTTGTTTGCAAATGGCTACACGCTTGCTTTCTCCCGCAAGTCAGACACTTATCTTCTGAAGAGTACACCAAAGCCCTCATATTATGAAAACAGAGCTTGAGCAGTGACTTGGTCAAGTCAGCCAGCAACCAAGAAACTGTACTGTTTTGAGTGGTCCCCTGTTTCCAATGTTGAAGTGTTTTAATGCAAGATCAATAATAGAACACTAACATTTTCTTGTACTTCAAGCTAGCAGACACCAAGATGTGGAAAAATTCACATTATAATCATATTCCTCACATAAGATATTTTTTCAGAACCAAACGCGTAACTCAGCTGTCTGCAGTACATCAAGTTCTCTGGTCTCCTAGCAAAACAGGCACACCAAACAGGTTTGTCCAGTGTCATGGACACCCGGCTCTGATTGACTTTCTTGGTGGGATCTCTGTTTACATAATACAATAGCTTAAGACATTTGCTCTTTTCCGATCCTTCTTTTAAGGAAAAAAAATCCTTTTAGCCCTTGTGCTTTAAACTGGATCAGGCAGACTTGAAACCTTACACTGTACCGTTCTTCTTAAAATCAAGTTGTCTGAAAAAACAAACCATGTTTAAGTTAGTAGGCTAATATAGTACATGAATCTTAATGTCCATATCACTGTAAGCAGCTTATAAAGACACCCACCCTAAATTATGCTAGAGATTTACAAGCTAATCAATCACTCTTATGATTTGGAAAAATAAACGTTTCATCTCAACAGTATGCATGGGAAGCAGTTCTGTCAGTGATGGTTTCACAAAACCAGCCAATTCCATTTCTAGCTCCATTGAAAGGGGAGTGGTTGTATGAAGAGCGCCCCTCAGTCAAAAGTCTGCAGCCGGGAAGCCCACCTAAGAGGGAGGTCTGACAAACTACTGAACCATTCAGACTCAAGCTGGCACCTGCATCAGGGCCCGTCTCTTCCCTAAGCTTACACCAAGCACTGCCCGGAGTCAACTGAACTCAGGCCTGGGAGGTTTCCCAAAGCTGACTTTACTCATGACAACTCTGATAAAAAACTAAACTGAGCCCAATTATTCAACAGTAAAATTCACAGTTGGTCTCACTCAGATATTCTGGCAGTTGCTATATAATGAAGGAAGCTTAACATAAAGAGGCAGTGCAGTCCCATTAAAACAGGGGTGGGCTAGAATTGCCTAAAACCAACCAGAACAAACTCACACATCAAACTAGGGTGCTTAAGCTGACACATTCTACTGGCTCTATCAAGCTCCAATGGGCTCTCCCCACACTGATCCCGAGTGCCTAAACTAAGTTCACATTCTCAGGTAATCCCCGATCCAGACAAAGATAAAGCAAGTCCCTCTGGCCAGATTAGAGAAAACTTTTAGAATTGGGAACAGTTTATTTCTCTTAGCCACTTGGGACACCCCCCCTGCCAATTACAGAACTGGGAGGTCACTTAAGGGGCTTGGTTATAGCACAATCCAGGACCACTGGCTTCATTAGGGGAGATTCAGTTCATAAAACAAGCAAGAAAAAACAATTACAATTGTTTTTTTTTTAACAATTGTAAATTTAAAACTAGTTCTCCAAGATTTTGAAATTCACAAAAAGAGACATGTTGAGAGCTATGAAAAAACAGACTGCTGTTTTACTAACCACTTGGTAATTGGGACAATGGAGGAAAAGCCATCATCCTCTTCTAAAAACACTGTGTGCTGTGGGGTTGGCCATGGGCATCACCAGGAAAAAACCCGTGTTTCCCCTCCCAGCTCACTTATACCAAGTGGCAGATTTTCTTAAATGCACACAGGAAAACATACATAGAAAGATGTGAGCTCAAAGGCAGAGTCTGGCAGCTCCCAGGGGCCACGCACAACACCTACTCAACGGTTCAGAGGCCACACATTTAGACGTCAAGTTGGGGGGGAGTGGCATTGGAAGGAGCTCCCCAACCCTCCATCTAGAAAGACTTGAGCATAGATTTTCAAATTTCAAATGTTCTCATCAACTTGGGCACAAGTTTCCTGCTCCTGATAGAGGTGCTTTCTCCCTTTCACCCTTAAGTGATCCTTTATAGTGTACAAATCTTTGTCTTTTCAACTGACCAACAATGAAACTATCAAAAAATCACAATTTTTGATTGAACTGAACCCAGAGCGGCTCTAAGCCCAAGATAACGGGCACTCCTCAATTCACTGAACAGATCCGCTCTGAGCAATTTACGGCCCATTTTCTACCTTTAAGCTCCATTTTTCATGTTTCCATGACATGATGCAACTTGCTATTTCCTCAACTAGGGATGTGGAAGTGAGGACACAGTCAGAGAAGCTCCAGCAGCACCAGGGGCCTGCTGACAATCATGCTAGCTCGTACAGTGGCTCCATCACCTCTACTGTCTGGAGACAGCAAAGCAGAGAGCCCACTCGTGTCCACTGGTGCCTGGAAGAGGCTAGGCCAAGGCTGGCACGGCCACCCCCTCTGGACCCATGTCTATCAGAGGAGTAGGGAGGATGGCAGGGCAGCAAATGTCAGGCGCAGCCAACACACAAATATCAAAAACTTGTTTTTAAAGTTTCTCTAATGATAAAAACAAGGAGTGGTGCTCTCAGACCTTCCACTGGGAGAGGACCTGCCTCATTCTAACAAAAGAACACACTTATGAATACAAAGGGAAAACACAACTAGAGAAAAAAATGACTTGCTTAATATGTAGAAATTAACCGTCTTTGAAAAGAAGATGAAATTTTTACAATTTACATGAAAAAAAAAAAGCAAACAAACCTGGCTAAACGTCGGTTTATTGTGCAACCGAGAGCACCTGTCTCCATGACGACATGCTCCAATTTTGAAATAAAATGAACAGTTGACTCTGTAAGGGAAAATAAGAGCTGATTATTTTGCTGGGAAGATACCAAACACACGGAAATATGTCATCAGCATGATACACACTATCAAAGTACTTTTTAACCTCACAGAAACATGACACAGTTTTTCTGTGGTATTAAGCACCTCCTCTTCCTTGCTGTATTTTAGGACAACTGAACTTCAACTTCCCCTTCTTCAAACATACTGCTCATTCAACAAAGACTATTCTAATTCCAACTTGACTCCTCCTCATTAAAATCCCCTCCATTTTCTTAACTGTACAGTTTTTCCCATTTTTTTTTTCCCTAAATGGAGTATTAAATTAGTCTAAAGCTAAATGTAACCAAAGCTGTATCTGCTCTCCAGTTCTCCACAATGAAGCTCTCTCTTGAAAACACCAGTGTAGTGAGGGTTAAGACCCCAACACTGCTACCAGCGGCCTGGGCTTGGGCAAGTCACCCTAGCTCCATGTGGCGCTGTACTGAGTCTGCTAGAACGTATGTGTGTTTCATATACAGTGCTCACGAAGTGCTGTCATGATTTAAGGAAAATGGAAAACTAAGTTCAGAGTCTCTTTAAACCCTGATACCAGACCAACAGGGAGTTCCAAAAAAATAGGTGTGAAGTAAATCAATTCTCCTGGTCTCAATACAATGAAAACAAGCTGTTAGGGGACTGACCAAACCCAGCTTAGGAAACACCTAACGTCACCTCTGTCTCTTGCAAAGCCCTCCCTTAATACTGTTCAAATACACTGATGATCCAGATCCATCTCCAGTGGAACCAGCAGTCACGCCTGTGTGCCAGCAATGCCAGGTAGGGAAGCAGATCTCTAAGGAATTAGACATCTTACTAGATGGACTCCTTTCAAACTCATATTTTTTAACCAGTGTCATTATGTTCTAAAGTCAATCCAGAGTTACGATTGAAGGGCCTCAACCTCAGTGAAATCTGATGGACCATGAAGACTGACTAGCCATCGATTTACTATCAGGTAGCAATAAAGATGGGAAAGTGAATTTGCCAGGAGAGAAAAGTGACTATACATATTGGCAAACTTACAGGCCTTACTTTAGATTATCTAACTTGAGACAATAGTATATCTTTAGAAAGTCATCTGAAAATAAAGATTATTGAAAAACTACCTCAGAATGGGCAAGCCCTGTGGTTAAACAATTAATATTCAATTATTCCATATAATTAAACCACAGACAAGCTATCAGGATATGCCTGAATCTAGAAAACATCTATGACTTCAAATGTACAATAAGCCGAATATTTTTTAACTGGTAGAGATCTATATTTTATTCTTAGCTTAAGTAATAATTAAAACAAAGTTAAGAGAAACCATCAGCTTTATTTTTTAGGAGCTGATCCTGTTTCCCGGAAGCTAAAATCCCATTCTCCCTGAAAAGAAAACACAAGTAAACCCAGATTAAATAGTCAACTTTTCTGAATTAAAACCATAACTTTTAGAGTATAGCCCAAATAGGTTGAAATGATTACAGCAGAAACATAGGAATATAGCCTTTTACAAGACACAAAAGTTACGGCACAGACAATTATGAAAAGGTGAAATTAATGATGCCCCCTGATCCTACACGTGTTCAGTTCTTCACCCTAAACTCAGAGAAGCCTCTTGTTCCAGTAGAGCTGTCTATCCCCATCCGCCAAGATCATACCATGAGTTCTTTAAGGATAACATCCAAATTTCACCCATGTTTAAGGCTCCAGAAATTGGCCTATAGTTGACCCCCACCAAACGTTTCTGGAGTGTGACTATTACTGGTGATTTTGACTTAAAATTTTGCTAGAAAGAAATATAGCCCCCTCATCCAAACAACACAGGAGATTCTACCATGTGTGAAGAGAACATTTTAAAAGATAAACTCCATCCTGGAAGAGAGAAAAATTTTAAATAGCGTTTGAAAAAAGTGGCATTAAAAACATCTATGACAAATTTATGGGTTTATCATTGAAAACATAAAGTCATGTTAGCTTTGTATGGCACTGAGGAATGCCAAGATAATCTACTTACTGAACGAGTAGATTAAGCCAGATGCTGAGTCTTTAGGTTTTCAAAGAAAGAATTATCCTTCAAACGTCTGAAAACATTCGCTTTAGTCTAAACTACAGCCAACTCACTGGAAATTGATTGGCGTCAAGGTGGCAATTAAACAAAGCTGAAATTATGTTTTGCTTTTAACTTAACAGTTGATTAGGGAAAACAAGCAACCTTAAGGAAAAAACGCACCAAAACATCTTTTTCTTTATACCAGAACTGCGTCAAGAACAGTCACGGACTTAAAAGCTTTCAACTTATACGACAGGTTTATCGGGGGTATTAAAGGCATTTTCGATTCATGATGGGTTTATCGGAACGCAATCCCATCGTAAATCGAGGAGCACCTGTATTTTAAGAGCAGATCACGTCTTTTGTGGTTAGACAGTTAATCCAGTAGTCTCCACCATACTTTTCCTCGTCATATGTCCTTATTGCCGGCCCAGTGGTCGCTTAAACAGGCAAGAGGCTTGCTAAGTGGATAAAACACCAACGCTTAGGACCCTAAGTTAGGTAAGCGGCTGAATCCTGGCGAGGCTGGTACCAGAGCTTGCTCCACAGGACTTTCACAGCTCAAAGTTGGAGCAAACGTGTCCACATCGAAAAGGCCCGGATGCGCCAGGCAACTTTCGGCGCTGCTCGAGGCGGCTTCCGGGGGCCAGAGGCTGAAGGCCCGGAATCGGACGATCAGCCCGCCCAGGCCCCAGAGCGGGAGAAGGCACCCCAAAAAGAAGCCCCATTCCTTTGCCCCGCTCCATTCTTCCTCCGCGCGGCCCACGAGGCGGCTGCGGTGCGCGGCTCCCGGAGGGCGCGCAAGGGGCCGGAAGGGCCGCCGCACCTTCCCGCCGCCGAGTCCCTCCCCCCGCCGCCGCCGCCGCCGCGCCGGCCCGCTTGGGCCTCCCCGGTGGCCCTTCCGCCGCCTCAGCTGCCCCGCGCCCCGATCGCGCCCAACCCCCGACGGGCGACTCCCACTCACTTGTCTTTCTCGGTGCCGAAGATGGAGGCCAGATACTCCGCCATTTCCCACCCGCCGCCGCCGCCGCCGACACTCCTGCCGACGCCGCCAACCCTGCAGACGCCCGCGGGAGACGTCACCCTGGCGCGACGACGCTCTTCCCCGCCCCGACGTGGCAGCAATACCCAATCAGGCGAGGCGCTGCCTGCGCGTGGGCGGGACGCATGGGCGTAGGAAGCACGTAGTGCGAGCGGAAGGCTCTCTCTTTTCGGTCCTGGAAACCCGCCCCGCCTAGCCGTAGCCCTCTTGCCCGGTGCTGGTCCTGCTCGGTGCTCCGCGCCGTGGATCGGGGGCTGGCAGTGTAGACCGAACCGGGGCCGAGGGGCTTTTCCGCAGAGCCTCCTGGGGCTCGGTGCGGGGCGCTCAGCTCGACCCCAGCGCAGGGAATATTGAGAAGTGCGGCGTCCCCTTCCTCACACGCTTGCGCGTGTTGCGGGGGAACCGTCGACCTTAAAGAAAAAAAGCTGAGGCAAACTTTATATAAAAAGTAGAGAGGTTATTTGGGCCAAGTGTGAAGATTGCAGCCCGGGAGTACAGCTTCAGGTTGCCCTGAACATAGGATTCGCAACAGCTACAAGTGGGTTTATAAAGTAAAAGAGAGGGGCAGTTTTTAAATAGCTCACCAAGAATTTACATGAAAGTAACAGACACTTGGTTGGCTATACGTTGTTCTTTGTGTCGTAATTCCAGTAAAGGAAGATGATGGGTGAAGGCAGCGGGTCTGGAGCAATAGTGCCTTTAAACAATTGCCAGGCACGGGTGGGGACCGCTGAAGCCTCATGGACCTGTCTCTCAGGGCCTGATTAACCTCGCACACCTCACATAGCTCGGCCGCTCTGTGCTGTTTTTTTTCCCTCGCACCCCGCTCGGCTTCCCCCTCCCTGAACGCTTGCCAGCTGTGACCTCCCCGGGACCCTGCGTTCTTTCAGTGGCCGGACCAAGGCCACCCACAGGTGGAGCTGGAAGGCCGGTGACTTGCCTCTGGGATACCCTTTCGGTCCCCTTAGGGCACAAGGCTGGAACCATTCCGTTGAAAGTGTTCTATTCCACCCCCCTGTGTTTTAACCACCCCATTAAGTAGCCATTTTCATCTGGTTTCCCACATTCATCAACTCACCTTCGATTTACCTAATTTCCAACCCAGCTGTCTACTCTGGTTGAGTAGAAGTCCGACAGGGCCTACTTCACTTACCTCCCCCTCAAGATGAGCCCCAGGCTGGGGGGAGGAGCGTGGGGTCCTCTTGGCTGGCCAGAGCTGAACGCTGAGCCCTAGTGTTTGGACAGAGTTGCGCGTTAGAATTGCATCTCTCTTGGCAACAGAGCATCTTCCCACCTGGGAAAGATCTGCAAACTGGAAACTTGTCCTAGGAACAGTAGGGACTCGGAGGTGTAAACCAAAAAGTATCTGAGACAGGGCTCAATGAATTTAGAAGTTTATATTGCCAAGGTTAAGGACAATGCCTGAGGGGAAACACGGAATCACAGAAACAGTCTGGGGTCTGTGCCTTTCTCCAAAGATGGCTTTGAGGGCTTCATTATTTAAAGGGGAAAAGTGGGCTGGAGGGGAAATTGGGACAATAATTCCCTAACTCTAACCCCACACATTGCAAGAGAAAAGTGGGTGGGGAACAGTCAATTGTGTACGGCTCACACTCAGCAAACGCGTACTTTACATAAGAGAAGGGGATGTTGAACCTTTTATCTGTAGCCATCTGCTTAGGAACAAAAAGAAAGGCAGTTGCTTGCTTATATGACAGCTTTCAGCTCATTTTTTTTTCTTTTTTTGAGACGGAGTTTTGCTCTTGTTGTCCAGGCTGGAGTGCAGTGGCACAATCTCCACTCACTGCAGCCTCCGCCTCTCGGGTTCAAGTGATCCTCCTGACTCAGCCTCTTGAGTAGCTGGAATTACAGGCATGTACCACCACGCCCGGCTAATTTTGCATTTTTGGTAGAGATGGGGTTTCTCCACATTGGTCAGGCTGGTCTCGAACTCCTGACTTCCTGTGATCAGCTCGCCTCAACCTCCCGAAGTGCTGGGATTACAGGCGTGAGCCACCATGCCCGGCCTAACTCATTCTTTTCCTTTTGGCAGAGTGAAGTGGGGTCCTGAGTTTTATGTTCCTTTTGCATAGATGAGGCCAGAGAAGTGACAAGACAGATGCCAGTCCAGCAGGTGGTCATGTCCAGAGCGTGCAGCCTCAGGACACGGTCTGGGAACAAAGACTGCTGGAAAGTTGGAAGCTGGCAACAGGCTCTCAGCTGTGAAGTCCCTGGGGTAGGGGAGAAGTGGTCAAAGAAAGCAGAGGTAAGGTCTATGCCTGGGAACTGAACTGAAATACAGGCTCTATGAAAAGGAATTAATCTGGTTACTAGAACCAGGGTAGATGATCAGACCAGGGCCACCAGCAACATCCACCTGTTTTTCCTGAGAAAAGAAAAAATAAAGCAGTCTGAGCTCTGTGAGGTGTGCAAAATGATGAGGCCCAGAGAAACAGGAGTGTGGGACTTCATTCAGTGCCCCTTCTGCCACAGAAGCAGTTGTCCGGGGCAATTGTTTGAAGGCATTTTTGCTCCTGACAGGCTGCCTCACCCATTACCTTCAGGTTCCCATGGAATTAGTGATTCAAAGAACAATGCATAGCCAATCAGCACCTTCTGTTATTTTAATGCAAGTTCTTGCTAACAACTTAGGGATTGCCTCTTCCTTTCCCTTAAAGATCCAATTAGGCCAGGCTCTGTGGCTCACACCTGCAATCCCAGCACTTTGGGAGGCTGAGGCGGGTGGATCACGAGGTCAGGAGTTCAAGACCAGCCTGGCCAATATGATTGTTGTATTTGACCGGAGCGTAGAAAGTTACCACAAGACAAAAGTATGCCAGATTGCAGGGTCATTTATTTATGCCGGTGACCACAGAGGACTCACGTCTCTCCAACCTGTGGTGCCAAAAGGAGGGTGCCATGATTTTTTATACCCGAAAAACCACCTTGGGAGTGGGGGTGAGGGGCGGGGATGGGGATGATAAGGTTTCGGACATTTCAAGGGCTAGGGGATTCTGTGATTCACCTCCTGGGTGGAGACAAGGGCGGGGGTCTCCGGACATTCCAAGGTCTAGGGGACTTTTGTCATTCTGTTTGTTACCTCAGTGGTTTACAGAAGTCAGGATATACATTTGTTTACACATCGTCTGGGTGGTGATAGAAGTCACAGATTTTAGCAGTTACTGATAAGAAAAGGTAAGCAGCTTTACATAGTTTTGAGGAACAAACTGGCAGTTCTATTTACAGAGGCCAAGGACAGTAGTTATTGTGAGGAGAATGGGGCAGCCAGTTTAACTTATCTAAAAACAGTTTTGCATTTTATAAAATAGTTTTGCTCCGGTTCTGGCTCTAGGCCAGCACAATATCACATGATGAAACCCTTTTTCTCCTAAAAATACAAAAAAAATTAGGTGGGTGTGGTGGCACACACCTGTAGTTCCAGCTGCTTGGGAGGCTGAGGCAGGAGAATCGCTTGAACCCTGGAGGCAGGGGTTGCAGTGAGCCGAGATAGCACCACTGCACTCCACCCTGGCCAACAGAGCAAATCTCCGTCTCAAAAAAAACCCCAAAAAACAATACAAAACCCAGTGTAACTGCTGCTAATAGGAACACATATTCAGGGGAACCTAGGGGGTATGTGCCCAGGTAGCCATCCTCAAGCTTGGGCTCAAATAAACTGTATACTTAATCATATTTTCTGAATTTTATTTCTTTTTTTTTGAGACCAAGTTTCATTCCTATTGCCCAGGCTGGAGTGCAATGGCACGATCTCTGCTCACTGCAACCTCCACCTCCCAGGTTCAAGCAATTCTGCTACCTCAGCCTCCAGAGTAGCTGGTATGACAGGCATGTGCCACCACACCTGGCTAATTCTTTGTATTTTTTTGGTAGAGACGGGGTTTCACCATGTCGGCCAGGTGGCTTCGAACTCCTGACCTCAGGTGATCCACCCACCTCGGTCTTCCAAAGTGCTTGGATTACAGGTGTAAGCCACTGCATCTGGCCTGAATTTTGTTATTTGAGGTTGACATTTTGGCGACCCACATAGGAGCTGAAGCAGGCCTTCAGGGAGTGCCACCACTTCATCAATAGTTGAAGCCTTGGTACCAGCACTAGCGACTATTGTTTACTCGACCTCACTGGGGCTGGCCCGGGTCTCTGGTAAGGCCCATCTTGGGATCCGAATCCTCCTGGCTTGGTTGAAGATTGAGACTTACACACTAAGAATTTGATAGGGTTGGAACTGAAGCTCCACTGAAAGGTGGGAGTTTCCATTTTTATTCTCTAGAGAGTCTGTTGACTGCAGATTTGTGATTTTCACTTCTCTCTGAGGTTTTGTTTATCTTACTTTTTAGAGTTTGCAGCCTTTTCCTCATTTGAAATTTGGTCAAGGAGAAAGTGTCATCTTTAAAACTGGCCACATTCTGAAACTTGGTTCAATTGACAACTCTAAACCTTCTTCTTTAGTGACTGAAATTCCTCCCCTTATGTATTTTTGGTCATTTAGAAGGAAAATTTAAATTATGGGCTCTTGTGCTTCTAAAGGAGAGATCCATCGGCAGAAACGGCAGCTGTATTCATGTGCATACTCATGGTGCCACCTTCTGTCAATATCGAGAAAATTGTCTCACTTAACCCATGAAGACCTCAGACTACAATAGCTAAGATGGGGTACCTTGAAAATACCTAACTTAGTTTAGGCACTCAACAGGAAAAATCTGGATCTAAAATTTAAAAACTGAGAGAGCTATTTTTCAATGATACTTAGGAGCTTCTAAAAGAAGTTCTGATGAAGTAATTTATTTGCAATAAGAAAACAAGAGGTTATCTGAAACAATTTCTTTTTGTTTGTTTGTTTTGAGACAGAGTCTTGCTCTGCTACCCAGGCTGGAGTGCATTGGTGCAATCTTGGCTCACTGCAATCTCCGCCTCCTGGGTTCAAATGATTCTTCTAACTCAGCTTCCCAAGTAGCTGGGATTACAGGCACCCCCTACCTTGCCCAGCTAGTTTTTTTTTTTAGACACAGTTTCACTCCCAGGCTTGAGTGCAATGGCGCAATCTCAGCTCACTGCAACCTCCGCCTTCCGAGTTCAAGCGATTCTCCTGCCTCAACCTCCCTGTAACTGGGATTACGGACACCTGCCACCATGCCTGGCTAATTTTTTGTTTTTAGTAGAGATGGGTTTTCACCCATCTTTTGGCCAGGCTGGTCTTGAACTCCTGACCTCAGGTGATCTGCCTGCTTTGGCCTCCCAAAGTGCTAGGATTACAGACATGAGCCAGCGCGTCTGGCCAGTCCTGTTTGTTTTTCATTTTTATTTTTAGAGACAGCATCTTGCTCTGTCACTCAGGCTGGAGTACGTTGGTCCTATCATAGCTCAATGTAACCTTGAACTTCTGGGCTCAAGCAATCCTCCTGCCTCAACCTCCCAAGTAGCTAGGACTACAGGTGGGCATCACCATGCCTGGATAATTTTTTAATTTTTATTTTTATAAAGATGGAATTTTGCTATGTTGGCCAGTCTGGTCCTGAACTCATGGCCTCAGTCCTTCTGCCTCAATCTCCTAAAGTGCTGGGATTATAGTTGTGAGCGATTGCACCTGACCATGTTTATTTTAAGTTGTTTGTGCGACTCTTGACCTTTTGGGGAACACATTTTTTTGTTCATCCTTTTCCCTTCCATGAACTGCTTTTGATTTCCTGTAGCTTCTGTCTGTGGGGCATGCAGGGCTTTTGGATTTTTATGTGTAGGTGCTCAGCTGAGAAGCTCAGGTCCTGGAAAATACGGCTGGACAGAAATTAGGATTGGAATCCATGTGCAGCTAGCAAGATTTTCTTTCTTTCTCTTTCTTTCTTTCTTTCTTTTTCTTTCTCCTTCCTTCCTTCCTTCCTTCCCTCCTTCCTTCCCTCCTCCCTCCCTTTCTCCCTTCCTTTCTCTCTCTCTCTTTCTCACTTTCTCTCTTTCTTTTGACAGAGTTTTGCTCTTGTCACCCAGGCTGTAGTGCAATGGCACGGTCTAAGCTCACTGCCACCTCCACCTCCTGGGTTCAATCAGTTCTCCTGCTGCAGCCTCCTGAGTAGCTAGGATTACAAGTGCTCACCACCACGCCTAGCTAATTTTTGTGTTTTTAGTAGAGACGGGGTTTCGCCATGTTGCCCAGGCTCGTCTGGAACTCCTGACCTCAAGTCATCCACCTGCCTTGGCCTCCCAAAGTGCTGGGATTACAGGCATGAGCCACTGAGCCTGACCATAAGTGGTTTTTAGGGGATTCAGTGGGCTTGGACATTGTTCAGACTCACGGCCAGAGGCTGAATGACGTTTAAATCACAATTTCTAATCTTGTAGCTAATTTATTAGTCTTACAAAGGCAGACTCGTTCCTAGGCAAGAAGGAGATCTTTATGGGAAAGGACTGTTATCAATTTTGTTTCAGAGTCAAACTATAAACTAAATTTCTTCCCAGGGTTAGTTGGGCAAGTGCCCAGGAATGAACAAAGACAGCTTAAAGGTTAGAAGCAAGGTGGAGTCGGTTAGGTCTGATCTCTTTCACTGTCACAATTTCTTCAGTTATAATTTTTGCAAAGGCGGTTTTGCATTCCTCTTTATCCTGTGCTGGATGCTTCCTCTCTTCCTCTTGCCCTTGGATATCAGACTCCAGGTTCTTTGGCCTTTGGACTCTTGGACCAACACCAGTGGTTTGCCTAGGACTCTCAGGCTTTCAGCCACAGATTGAAGGCTGTACTGTTGATTTCCCTACTTTTGAGGCTTTTGGACCTGGCTGAGCCACTCCTGGCTTCTTTCTTCCTCAGCTTGCAGACAGCCTGTCATGGGACGTGGCCCTGTGATGGCGTGAGCTAATTCTCCCTAATAAACTCCCTTTCATCTGTCCATCTATCCTATTAGTTCTGGCCCTCTGGAGAACCTGATGAATGCAGACCCTTGTGCAACTTCTTTGATCTCCAAAATATGGCTTTCTAGCATTTAGCTGGCTCTATTGAAACTCTTTGTAAAAAAAATTTACATAAAGGAAATCTCTATTTGTAAGGGCGTCCCCTCCCTGCACCCAAACCACTAGAAAGTGAAGATGGGGAAGACATTGGCTTGAAGTTGACATCACAAATGGTAGTCTTTGGAGACACTTTTCCTGGCAGTCTCACCTCGACTAGGCTTTACCTACACCCTTCTTCCTTGGTTTGAGTTTAGCTTTGTGCTTTTGAGACGTGCATTTGTTCTACTTTGTTTCACCTGAGTCATCCCTTTAGAAGTGCACATTTAGTGGTGGGGCACGGTGGCTCACACCTGTAATCCCAGCACTTTGGGAGGCTGAGGCAAGTGGATCACCTGAGGTCAGGAGTTTGAGACCCACCTGACCAACATGGAGAAACCCTGTCTCTACTAAAAAATACAAAATCAGCCGGGTGTGGTGACACATGCCTGTAATCCCAGCTACTTGGGAGGCTGAGGCAGGAGAATCACTTGAATCCAGGAGGTGGAGGTTGCAGTGAGCCGAGATCACGCCATTGTACTCCAGTCTGGGCAACAAGAATGAAACTCTGTCTCAAAAAAGAAAAAAAAAAAAGAAGTCCACATTTAGTGTTGCCTAGCTAACAGTTGCTTAGAGATCATGTAAAAAGGGGAAATAAAAACTATTTGAGAGTGTAATCAGGCTGAGTATAATGCTAAAACTTACTTTGCAAATTAGTTGGTCCCACTATAATTTATCTTTTGTAGAAATGGGGAATTTGAGAGAAGATTCTTTATGGAAGCTATAAGATCTGCTTCTGTCTCTATATGTTTATATGTGTCATGTGTATATGACATTTCACTACCAAAATATATGAAAAAGCTATAATTAATTGGCTTCAAGAAGGGACCACCTAACATATTTTACCAGAAAATAGAAACTAACTCAAATGCCTTTTCATTAACATGACTTGGGTCAATTTTTGGTAAATAAAAATGTTTAATATTGTTGGTTTATCTTCTGAGTTATCAAGAAATATACATGTATTTAACTTTAAGGTTTTTTGATTTTATGATACTTGCCTCATATACAGTAATGTAAAGATAGTTAATAGAAAAATAAACTTGAAGGCTGGGTATGGTGGCTCATGCCTGTAATCCTGGCACTTTGGGAAGCTGAGGCAGGTGGGTCACTTGATGTTAGGAGATTGAGACTGGCCTGGCTAACATGGTGAAACCTTGTCTCTATGTTATATGTAAATTTTCAGTGCCACAAAATAAATAGCACTCCAATGTAAACTTCCTCAGCAAGGCAGTTTACTTCTATAGAAGGGTGTGTCTCACAGATGGAGCAATGGCAAGTGCACACTTGGACAAGGGAGGGGAAGGGGTTCTTACCTCTGATGCAGGTAGCCCCTACTGCTGTGTTGTTCCCCTATTGGCTAGGGTTAGACTGCACAGTCTAAGAATTCCCTTTGGCTATTTTAAAGAGAGCAGGAGTACGAGCTGGAGTGGTGGGGTGGGTAGTTTGATGGGAAGGATGGTTACAGGACAGGTCAGAGCAGGTGACCAGGGGTGACTCAGGTCTAAGCAGGTGACCAGGGCAGGTGACTGGAGCAGGTGACTGGGATGAGTCAGGATGGAGGAGGGGATCAGGGGAAAAGATGTGAGCTACTGATTAGAACTGGTGGAAAAGGTTGTTTACTGAAACTATAAGGAAGTTAAACTTTAAAATGGAAAATTAAAGAATAAGAGAGCTGAACGTACTGACATACTGATTCTTTGAAAAGAAACTTGGAGTTCACTATATCTAACATCTATTAAAAACACAGAAAATTAGCTGGACATGGTGGAGGGTACCTGTAATTCCATGAGCTCAGCTCACTGCAACCTCTGCCTCTTGGGTTCAAGTGATTTTCTGGCCTCAGCTTCCTGAGTAGCTGGGAGGACAGGTACGCACCACCATGCCTGGCTAATTTTTGTATTTTTGGTAGAGACAGGGGTTTCACCACGTTGGCCAGGCTGGTCTCAAACTCCTGACTTCAGGTGATCTGCCCACCTCAATCTCCCAAAGTACTGGGATTACAGGCATGAGCCACCATGCCCAGCCAAGTGACATGTCTTTTCATAAATAAAGTTGAAAAGTGAGTAATTTTTTTTCTTTTGCGTGAGAGAGAACTTTGTACGGTTCAAATGATAAGGGGGAAAAGAAAGAAAATTTTTGGCCTAAGGAAGGCTAAAATGAAAAAAGTAGGTATAAGGACCAGGTGCAGTGATCTGTAATCCCAGCACTTTGGGAGGCCCAGGTGGGTGGATCACCTGAGGTAAGGAGTTTGAGGCCAGTCTGGCCAACATGGCGAAACCCTATCTCTACCAAAAAATTACAGAAACTAGCTGGTTATGGGGGCGCATGCCTGTAGTCCCAGCTACTGGGGAGGCTGAGGCAGGAGAATCGCTTGAACCCGGAAGGCAGAGATTGCAGTGAGCTGAAATTGTGCCATTGCATTCCAGCCTGGGCAACAGAGGGAGACTCCATCTCAAGAAAAAAATAAGAAGAGAAAGAGAAAAGACAAATAGTGGTTTACAATCAGCTACAGTCCAAAATTTGTCTTTCCTTCAAGGAAATTCATGGAAAGAATACTGACAAGTACTCTTGAATACAGGTTTCTAATAACCTTAGAGATCATACCAGTGGACTAGGTAAAAACTTCCAGAACACTAATGAAAAGCTGATGCATTCATGAAGATTGCTAACCCAGCATCCAGCATTACAATAATTAATTATACTGGACTGAACTGATAGGCTGAAATTATTTTAATGACTTTTTTTTTTTTTTTTTTTTTTTTTTTTTT
>NW_022436948.1:3299000-3323840 GCF_009761245.1 Sapajus apella | reverse complement strand
TTTTTGAGTTGGAGTTTTGCTCTTGTTGCCCAGGCTGGAGTGTAGTGGCGCCATCTCTGCTCACTGCAGCCTCTGCCTCCTGAGTTCAAGCTGTTCTTCTGCCTCAGCCTCCCAAGTAGCTGGGATTATAGGTGTGTGCCACCATGACTGGCTAATTTTTTGTATTTTTAGTAGAGACATATTGGCCAGGCTGGCCTCAAACTCCTGACGTCAGGTGATCTGCCCCCCTTGGCCTCCCAAAGTACTGGGATTACAGGTGTGAGCCACCACACCTGGCCAAAAACTTAAAAAAAAAAAATCTGTTTAGAGCTTATAGCCACTGGGTAAAGTATTTTTTTATGAGCAAAATTGAAGCATTGACCTTTCTTTGTACTGATTTCTCCAAAAGCAGAAACTATTAATGAGTATTCTTAATTTACTGTAGTATAGTTATTTGCATAATTTTAGTAAAAAAAATTTATCCCTTGTTAACAGGACAAAATTGAAGACACTGGATATTCTACCAAGGCTTTGCCTGGAGTGGTGAACTTTCAGATATGACCAGACTGCTTTGAGGAATTGAGGTTGGCTTTATAGAGCCAATAAAAAGCTACTTGGAAAGACTGGCCATGTACCTTGTCTATACAGTTCCCTTACAAGGTTCCTGACCTTAAGGTAAGTAAATAATTTCCCTTTCTGATAGGTCCAGGAACCTCAGAATATTTTGGGGCCTTGAGAAAAGAGGAACTCACCCAGTTAATGCAGGTTTTACAGGCACAATCTGGTGATGAATCAATCTGTGGCTTTTCAAACCCTCAAGGCTTTAAAAAGTCTAACCTGAAATTCTCTAAGAAAATTCCTCAAAGCCAACTGGAAAAGAACCTTTATGGTCAGTCACAATTCTTGTTCCACTTTATACAAATAATGAGTCTGAGTATAGTGCTAAAACTTATTTTACAAGTAACTTGGTCCCACTAAGATTTATTTTTGGTAGAAATGGGCAGTTGGAGAGAGAAAAGTTAAGTTTCAGAAGAAAACTGTTGTATACCTACTATTAGATTCCAGCCTGATGACTGTTTCTGAGTTTTTATTATTTTCCTACAATCCTTAATTATTTCCTGGCTACAAGTCTTTAAAGAAGGGCTGGGTTTTAATTTTCTTTATGATGTTTTTAGTTCATTCATAAATTGAATTTTTCTGTTCAGGCATACACATTTCTTTTTGATTATAATTCTTATGTGTATTATATTTCTACTATGTATCTCTCATTTTTTTGTTTTTTGTTTTTGTTTTGAGATGGAGTTTTGCTCTGTCCAAGCTGGAGTGCAATGGTGCGATATCTTGGCTCACTGCAACCTCTGCCTTCCTGGTTCAAATGATTGTCTTGCTTCAGCCTCCCAAGTAGCTGGGATTACAGGTGCCCACCACCATGCCCAGCTAATTTTTTATATTTTTAGTAGAGGCAGGTTTTCACCATGTTGGCCAGGCTGGCCTCGAACTCCTGGTCTCAGGTGATCCACCCGCCTATGCCTCTCAAAGTGCTGGGATTACAGATGTGAGCCACTGTGCCTGGCCATATCTTTTATTGTTTTGCTTCTCCTAAGAAAACCAGATTCATGGTACTCTGAAGACTAGAGACGATTCCGCAGGCAACAGCAGCTATATAAATTGATGACTGAGGTCTCGTTTTGCCACCCTGTGATACCTTCCCCATTTAGCTTTTGGCTTTCTTCAGATTCCTCACTGAGAGGTATCCATCCCCAACATAATTTGGATATTTGTCCTCACCCAAATCTGATAATGAAATATAATCCCCAACATTAGAGGTGGGGCCTGGTGAGAGGTGATGGATCAAAGGTGTGGGTTTCTCATGAATGGCTCAGCAGCATCCCTTTGGTGCTATCCTCATGACAGTGAGTGAGTCCTCATGAGATCTGGTTGTTTAAAAGTATGTGGTCCCTCACCTGCCACTCTCTTGCCCTCTCTCTCTCATGTTCCTGCTTTCCCCCGTTACCTTCTGCCCTGATTGTCAGCTTCCTAAGGCCTCCCTCGAAGCTGAGCAGATGCCGGCGCCAGGCTTCCTGTAAAGCCTGTGGAACCATGTGCCAATTAAGCCTCTTTTCTTATACATTACCCAATCTCAGGTATTTCTTATTTTTATTTATTTGTTTGTTTATTTATTTTTCTTTTTCTACATTTAATAAATGTTTGTTGAGTAAGTCAGTATAAATCAATGACCATCAAATCATGTGAGCAATCATCAGAGTATCTGATTTCTAAAAAGATGCAACAAAAAATTTTTCTTGTAAATGGACAATTTATAATGGTATAAATTTATAGGTTACAAAATGATGTCATAAATTGTAGATATAATGTGGAATAATTAAATCAAGCTAGTTAACATATCCAGTACTTCAGATACATTTCTGTAATGAGAATATCAATTTTGAAATGTATAATACTCCATTATTAAGTATATGCACCACACTGTACAACAGAACTCAAAAAAAGTACAAAACATATTCTTCCTGAGATTTTGTGCCCTTTGACTGTCATTAATTTTTTTTTTTGAGACAGTCTCATTCTGTCACCCAGGCTGGAATGCAGTGGTGCAGTCTTGGCTCACTGCAACCTCTGCCTCCTGGGCTCAAGTGACCGTCCCTCCTCAGCCTCCCCAGTAGCTGGGATCACAGGCACGTGACACCACACCCAGCTAATTTTTTTCTGCATTTTCAGTAGAGATTGTGTTTTGCCATGTTGTCCAGGCTGGTCTCAAACTCCTGACCTCAGGTGATCCGCCCACCTCATCCTCCCAAAGTGCTGGGACCACAGGTGCGAGCCACAGTGCCTGGCCTAAAATTTTTATTAGACAAAATATCAATTTCACAACAGCATCAAAAAGTGAGCAGGCCAGGCACTGTGGCCCACACCTGCAATCCCAGCACCTTGGGAGGCTGAGGCATATTTTTCTGTACTAAAAATAGAAAAGTTAGGTTAAATACAAAAAATTTTCTGGGCATGGTGGTGGATGCCTGTAATCCCAGCCACTCAGGAGGCTGAGGCAGGAGAATCGCTTGAACCCAGCAGGTGGAGGTAGTAGTGAGCCGAGATCACGCCACTGTGCTCCAGCCTGGGTGACAGAGCAAGACTCCATCTCAAGAAGAAAAAAAAAAAAAAGTATTTCTCTCTACTAAAAATACCAAAAAAAAAAAAAAAAAATTAGCCGGGCATGGTGGCGTGTGCCTGCAATCCTGGCCACTGGGGAGGCAGAGGCAGAAGAATCACCTGAACCTGGGAGGCAGAGGTTGCAGTGAGCCAAGATCGCACCACTGCACCCCAGCCTGGGCAACAAGAGGGAAACTTGGTCTGAAAAAAAAGAAAAAAGAGTGAGCATATTTAACCATCCTCAGCTCATAATAGAGCAAATAGGTCAACAGAATAATAATTCACGTTATTGTATTTGTAATGAACTGGCAACAAGCGAAAGTTGGTTGAAGAAAGGCAGAGGAACTACATCTTGTAAGAATTAGAATCAAGGGACACCATAATCTTCTGGGATCCGTTCAATGTTGTATCTATGGTTAGAAATGTACATGATCAGGAATCTTGCAGATTCTTCTTTTAAGGTCTTGGTCCACTGTGGCCACAATGTAACACGTTGAGTTACTCTCTGTACTAAGCAGTCATCTGCACAGGTTCCTTTGTGTGTACATGTAATCATTCAAATTGTGGGTCCTTGGTGATCCTTAGAGCCACTTGATACTTCTGTGCCGGTTTCTCCCTTTCTGCTATTACACAGTCAGTGATACAAGGAATACACTTGGCATACAGACAGTCCATACTTACTGTACCAAGTCCAGTTTGGCTTTTATGGAAAAGTTGATACAGTTGGTATCAATGAGCCTGTGGTAAGGTGGGTTCAGCTGTGTATTATACTGGAAAAATAAGCAGTAATGGTGTTGGGGAACTTTGCTTTCCTTTAATGCACTGGGATCCTTCTTTTCTTTTTTCTTTTTTTCTGAGGCGGAGTCTCGCTCTGTCGCCCAGGCTGGAGGGCAGTGGCGTGATCACGGCTCACCGCCACCTCCACCTCCCGGGTTCAAGCAATTCTCTGCCTAAGCTTCCTGAGTAGCTGGGATTACAGGCACCCACCACCACACCCAGATAATTTTTGTATTTTTGGTAGAGACGGGGTTTCACCATGTTGACCAGGCTGGTCTGGAGCCTCCTGACCTCGTGATCCACCTGCCTCAGCCTCCCAAAGTGCTGGGATTATAGGCGTGAGCCACCGGCACCCAGCCATGGATCCTTCTTTTCTTTAAGTTTTAATCTGTCCTTTTCTTGAAGCCTGTGATATCTGAGACTAAGCATTCGCTCCATGGTCACATGGTTCCTTGTTTCCTTTTGCTTTCCAGAGGTCACGCCACACTCCTGTTTCTTCCAATATTTATTTATTTTCATGCGAGATAGGTTCTTACTCTGTCACCCAGGCTAGATCATGGCTCATTGCAGCCTTGTCCTCCCAAGGCTCAGGTGACTCTCCTTCCTCAGCCTCCCAAGTAGCTGAGACTACAGGCATGCACCACCACACCTGGCCAATTTTTTTGAATTTTTAGTACCGATGAGGTTTCACCATGTTGTCCAGGCTGGTCTCGAACACCTGACCTCAAGTGGTCCACCCACCTCAGCCTCCCAAAGTGCTGAGATGACAGGCATGAGCCCCCACACCCGGCCGGGAGTATGGGACTTTAGTCATGCTCCATTCACCTCCACCCTCCTGTGCTCATGCCAGGGTCAATTGTTTGGAGACACTTTTGCTCCTGACAGGCTGCCTCACCCATTATCTTGATGTTCACATGGAATTTGTGATACAAGGAACAATGCATAGCTAATCAATAGCTTCTGCTAGTTTAATATAAATTCTTGGGAGCAACTTGGGGACTGCCTCTTCTTTTTCCCTTACAAATCTGCTTGTCTATCCTGGACAACATAATGAGACCCTATCTTTATATATAAAAAAAAATAGCCAGGCATAGTGGTATGTGCCTGTGGTCCCAGCTACTGAGGCAGGTTCAGGAGAGAGGATGGCTTGAGCCTGGGAGGTTGAGGCAGCAGTTAGCTGTGATCATACCATGGCAATCCAGACTGGGTGACAGAGTGAGACCCTGTCTCAAAAAAAAGAAGACCCACTTACTGCTGCTCATTGGAGCATCTGTTCAGGGCAACTTGAATTAGGCTCCCAAATGGGCATCCTTAAGCTTTGGGCTTGAATAAACTTTGTACTTAATTATATTTTCTAAATCTCATTATTTAAAGTTGAGAATTCATACTTCCCTTTATCTGTTCATTCATATATCTCTCCTTTCACCCACCTATTCACCCATCTATCCATCCACCCATTTGTCTATTAGTCCATCCATCCATCCATCATTCCATCCGTCCACCCACTCACTCATTCATCCATCTGTCCTTTCACCCACCCATTTATTCATCCATCCATCCATACACTGAGTCATCCATCCATCTATCTATCCATTTGTCCATCTGTCCTTTCATCTACCACCCATCCACCTATCCACCCATCAATCCATACATCCATCTGTCCATCCATCCATCCACCCACTCACCCAGTCATCCATTCATCTATCTGTCCTTTCATCCACTCATTTATTCATCCATCCATCCACTGAGCCATCCATCCATCCATCTATCCATCCATTTGTCCATCTGTCCTTTCATCTACCTGCCCATCCACCTATCCACCCATCAATCCATACATCCATCTGTCCATCCGTCCATCCACCCACTCACCCAGTCATCCATTCATCTATCTGTCCTTTCATCCACTCATTTATTCATTCATCCATCCCCTGAGTCATCCATCCATCCATCTATCCATCCATTTGTCCACCTGTCCTTTCATCCACCACCCATCCACCCATCCACCCATCCACCCATCCATCCATCCACCCATCCATCCATCCATCCACCCATCCATCCATCCATCCATCTGTCCATCCATCCATCCACCCACCACCCAGTCATTCATTCATCTGTCCTTTCACCCACCCATTTATTCATCCATCCATCCATCCACTGAGTCATCCATCCATCCATCTATCCATCCATTTGTCCATCTGTCCTTTCATCTACCACCCATCCACCCATCCACCCATCCACCCATCCATCCATCCATCCATCCATCCATCCATCCATCCATCCATCCATCTTACATTTTGGGGGGCATGTTTGATGTGTCAGATACTGTGGCAGGTACACAGACACAAATTCGGAAGACAGATCTCCACTTAGAAGTCTGCCAGACACCTCAGCTCAACATGTCTCCAGCTGACTTCATTTTATCCTCCTCCTCCCATCTCTTGACCGCCTGTTCAAGCATTTAGTGAATGCCAGTCTTCCACAGCCTAAGCCCCCCTGGGTTGCCCTTAGTTGTTTGACTCACATCCATTCCACTTCCTTGACTTCTCTCAACCATGTCTGCTCCTCTTCCTCCTCTTGGCTATTCCTGAGTGTACCTGGATCACCATAGCAGTTTCTATGCTGTTTCCTCCTTTTCTAGGTCACCATTTGCCCCTCTGCCAGAGGGCTGTGTGGAAAATGCAGATTCCATTCTTCCTGGGAACTCTCCATGGCTCCCAGTCCCCGGAGTGTGCCAGGCAACCTTCAGCTCCTGGTCCTGGAAGCCTCCCACCTGTGCACAGTGTGTGCTTCCTGGGCCCTTGGCCACGCCCTTCTTCCCAGCACTCCAGCTTTGCCCTTGAGACCTCCTCGGAGTCATCTCCCTCCCAGATGCGCAGTGCATTTTGGGTTCTCACAGCCTTCCCTCCTTACCTGCAAGGGTTGAACAGATCTGGATCTGATATCCTGCTTTACCACTTCCTGCTTTACCACTTCCTGCTTTGTGACCTTGCTTATGAAGTTCTCTGGACTCAGGGTTTCCTTTGGCTAACAGGATCAGCCAACCTGCCTTAGAGGAGTGGGTGAAGCTTGGCACTCAGTAGGTGCCCATGAGGCATCATAAACTGCCCTTGTTGAATGAGGCTGTAATGCAGTGTTGACATCTCTGTCCTACCAGACGGGGGTTGCTTTAAGGACTCCAGTTCTGTCTTTTTATCCTGATTCCATGATGGAAGATGTCCACAGGCCCTTATCAGCAATTCCAAATGCAAAACGCTGTGAAAATGGAAAGGCTTTTTCCCCCTGTAAATTTGGTGCCAATATTTGCTTCAAAAGCTGACCTGACCTGAGCTGTTTGCAGCATCCCAGCACTCCCGGTACAGGCACCTCTGCTGGTCGCTGACATTGTGTGTGTTTTAATTTTTAAAATGCACTTGGCCTTTTGTGACCTTGGTTTAATTGCACTATGAATTCATACAAAAAGGGTCACACGTACCCATTGCTCACTGTGGGAGGGACACATAGAAACACTTTCTTTGAGGTTGGGTGCAGTGGCTCATGCCTATAATCCTAGCAGTTTGGGAGGCTAAGGCGGGCAGATCATCTGAGGTCAGGAGTTCAAAACCAGCCTGACCAACATGGTGAAACCCCATCTCTATTAAAAATACAAAATTAGCCAAGCGTGGTGGCACATGCCTGTAATCCCAGCTATTCACGGGACTGAGGCAGGAGAATTGCTTGAACCCAGGAGGCAGAGGTTGCGGTAAGCTGAGGTCGCAGCATTGCATTCCAGCCTGGGCAACGAGAGTGAAACTCCATCTCAAAAGAGGAAAAAAAAAAGAAGAAAGAAAGAAACACTCTGTTTGTCCATAGTGCAGAAAGCGTCAGTGATGTTGGGAAGACCCCATGACTTAGAAAATCAAAAGGCAAGCAGTTGGGCTGTGCGCGGTGGCTCATGCTTATAATCCTAGCACTTTGGGAGGCCGAGGTGGGAGGATTGCTTGAGATCAAAAGTTCAAGACGAATCTGGCCAACATAGCAAGGCCCGCTCTGTGTTAAAAAAAAAAAAAAATTGACAAACAGTTGAAGATTTACAATAATTGTGATTATCAAGAGCCATTGAAGTATGGAAAACACAGGGCCAGTGGTGTGTGGCGTAGGGAGGGAGATCTTGACCAGGAATGGGTGGAATGTAGTTGGCTATGCAGAAGTCACCATATGTCAAGGAGTGGTCTGTTGGTTATGAAAGAGCTGGAATATAGCAGGAAGAACTGAGCTTTAAGGGTGAACATGAATATTGAAGAAGCGTCTTGGTGTAAAACAACCTGCACAGCTGTGATGGGAAAGCTTCTGATCAGGAAACAGCTGAAAATTACATTGATGTATTTGTACCCTATGAAAACCTTAGTCTCAGCCAGGCACGGTGGCCCACGCCTGTAATCCCAGCACTTTGGGAGACCAAGGCAGGTGGATTGCTTGAGCCCAGGAGTTCAAGACCAGTCTGGCCAACACGGCAAAACCCCATCTCTATAAGAAATACAGGAATTAGCCAAGCACGGTGGTACATGCCTGTAGTCCCAGCTACTCTGGAGGCTGAGGTAGGAGGATCACTGAGCCCAGGGAGGTTGAGGCTGCAGTGAGCTAAGATGGTGCCACTGCACTCCAGCCTGGGTGTCAGAGAGAAGCCCTGTCTCAAAAACAAAAAACAACAAAACCTTAGTCAGAACAAGTTTGGGGCCCATGAGCCAGGCAGCTTCACCTGTGCTCCTTTCTAGACAGGCAGGATGGTTGGGGAGAGTCACAACAGGCGTCCAGGAGGGGATGCACGGGATGAAGCTGACCAAAGCTGGTTGTGTTGGAAAAAGCCACTGGTGTGGACGGTGTATGCTAGTACGCAAAGGGACGTTTACTGGGGATCCGAAACATGTTTATGCATGGTTTAATAAATGCTTTGTATCTGTGCCAGGAATTCACTGCAGATAAGCTGGTCTGGAAGAAAAACGAACATTTTGTTATTTCTGCACAGCTGCTCCGCACATTCCCTTCCTGAATGTCTTCTGAAAAGCAATGTTTCTGACATTTAGTTTTCACCAATTTGTGAAGGGAGTTTTACACTCCAATAAGAGTGAATAGAAATGCTTTTCTGGAGGAAGGGGGAATCCTGCCATTAACAGAAAGGGCTTCCTGATGAAGTTCACTCACAAGATTGCCATTCGCACAGTCGCAAATGCTCGGGTGGTGTGGACAGCTCCTACGTGCGCTTGGTTGACTGTGAACTCTGAAAATTTGAGACAGGTCTGAGGTCATTTAGAAAGTTTATTTTGTCAAGGTTGAGGACGCACACCTGTGACACAGTCTCAGGAGATCCTGATGACGTGTACCCAAGGCAGTCAGAGCACAGCTTGGTTGTATACATTTTATACAGGTCTCTCAGGAGACCTGAGACATCAATTAACATACGTAAGATGAACGTTGGTTTTGGTCAGGAAAGGTGGGAAAACTTGAAGCAAAAGCGGGACTCAAAGCAGGAGGGGGCTTCCAGGTCATGGGTAGGTAAGAGACAAGTGGTCGGTTTCTTCTGAGTTTCTGATTAGCCTTTCCAAAGGAGGCAATCAGATTTGCATTGATCTCAGTGAGCACAGGGGATACTTGGAGTAGAATGGGAGGCAGGTGTGCTTTAAGCAGTTCCCAGCTTGACATTTCCTTTCAGCTCAGTGATTTTGGGAGCTCAAGATATTTTCCTTTCACAACTGCATGAGCACTTTGACCTAAAACCATTTTTTTTTTTTTTTTTGAGATGGAGTCTTGATCTGTTGTCTATGCTGGAGTGCAGTGGCATGATCTCAGTTCACTGCAACTTCCACCTCCCGGGTTCAAGTGATTCTCCTGCCTCAGCCCCCCAAGTAGCTGAGATTACAGGTGTGTCTGGCTATTTTGTATTTTTAGTAGAGGCGGGGTTTCACCATGTTGGCCAGGATGGTCTCGAACTCCTGACCTTAAGTGATCTGCCTGCTTCGTCCTCCCAAAGTGCTGGGATTACAGGTGTGAGCCACCAAGCCCCGACCTAAAACAATTCTTGAAACCAAACCTGGAGATAAAGCCCATCCTATGGCAGAAATTGATAGCAAACCGAATTTTTTTTAATTTTTATTTTTTGAGATGGAGTTTTGCTCTTGTTGCCCAGGCTAGAGTGCAATGGCACAATCTCAGTTTACCACAACCTCTGCCTCCTGGGTTCAAGCTATTCTCCTGTCTCAGCCTCCCAAGTAGCTGGGATTACAGGTATGTGTCACCATGCCCGGCTAATTTTTTGTATTTTTAGTAGAGATGGGGTTTCTTCATGTTGGTCAGGCTGGTCTCAAACTCCTGACCTCAGGTGATCTGCTCACCTTGGCCTCCCAAAGTGCTGGGATTACAGGCATGAGCCACCACACCCGGCCGCAAACTGCGTTATTTACCCTCAAAGTTTATCAGCCAACAGTGGAAGTCGGGAGAAAGTCGCAGAGAAGAAATGCTGGCCATTGAAAGGGGGCACCTCTTGTGTCTGCCTTCCATGATGGAGAGATTGCTAGAATAGGCTGAATACCAGTGAGAATGGGAGGGGAAAGGTGAGGACGATGTGGACCCTGGGGACCCCCCACAGAACACCTGGCAATAATCTGTGGGCTGCTAATTTCTGGCTTCAGGGACATTTGTCAGTGAGCAGGAGAATCCCTGAGTTAGAGAGATGCTTAGACATGGCCCTGGTGATTTGGGAGGAGGTGCCGAGAAGCCCATTGACATGGTGTGGCTTCAGGACTTCAGAGACTCTTCTTCAACCCATGCTTCAATGCTGCCTCCAACCCCATGACCTCAGCAAGGCATTACTGCTGGGCCCCCTTTCCCAAGACCCCCAAGCAGCTAGACATACCCGGGCTCACTGCATGAATCCATGCCGGTGTCAACCTAAAATAATCAAAAGGGCCAGAACCTAGTTGAAGGAGAGTTTATTCAAGTGCAAAGTTTAAGTACAGCCACTCAGGAGGCACAGATTCCAAAGAATGGAAGTCGGTGTTCTGAAGTCTAGAAGTTCAGGACCACGTGCATAGGTAAAGTTTAGGGAAGCTTACCAGAATTTCTTTTTTTGGATGACCAAGATTTTAATTTTATTTATTTATTTACTTATTTATTTATTTATTTTTGAGATAGAGTCTTGCTCTTTCACCAGGCTAGAGTGCAGTGGCACCATCTCACCTCACTTGCTTACCGGAATTTCAGCATCCATCTTCCTTCCTTTCCTCCTTCCTTCCTTCTTCCCTCCCTCCCTCCCTCCCTTCCTCTCTTCCTCTCTTTCTTTCTTCTTTCTCTCTCTCTCTCTCTCTTTCTTACTTTCTTTCTTTCCTTCTTGTTGAGACAGAGTCTCGCTCTGTTGCCCAGGCTTGAGTGCAGTGGCGCGATCTCGGCCTGCTGCAACCTCCGCCTCCTGGGTTCAAGCGATTCTCCCAGCCTGAGTAGCTGGGAGGGATTACAGGTACACTCCACCACACCTGGCTTTTTTTTTTTTTAATTTTTAGTAGAGAAGGGGTTTTACCATGCTAGCAGGATGGTCTCAATCTCCTGATCTCATGATCCGCCCACCTCAGCCTCCCAAAGTGCTGGTATTACAGGCATGAGCCTCCGTGCCTGGGCAATCAACATCTTTCTATATAAGGCTTTAATGCATAATTACAATGGTCTGATTAGTCGAGGTGGTCTTTTTCTTTCAAGAAAGGGATATTTGGCTGGGCTCAGTGGCTCATGCCTGTAATCCCAGCACTTTGGGAGGACAAGGGGGGTGGATCACCTGAGGTCAGGAATTCAAGACCAGTGTGGCCAACATGGCGAAACCTTGTCTCTACTAAAAATACAAAAATTAGCCAGGCGTGGTGGCATGCACCTGTAAGCCCAGCTACTCAGGAGGCTGAGGCAGGAGAATTGCTTGAACCCAGGAGGCAGAGATTGCAGTGAGCAGAGATCATGCCATTGCACTCCAGTCTGGGTGACAGAGCCAGACTCCGCCTCAAAAAAAAAAAAAAAAAAAAAAAAGGTGTTTTTAACCTTCCACACGGAAGATGCAACAGTCATGAGGCCTTTGTGCTCTCTGGTCTGAGCTGCGTACAGGACAATAAAGGAGGCAGCTAATCTGTAACAAAGGTCAGGGATGGGAAGGAGGAGGTCTGGTCTCTGGGAGACTGATGCAGGAGGATTACTTGAGCTCAGGAGTTCTTTTTTTTTTTTTTTTTTTGAGATGGAGTCTCACTTTGTCGCCCAGGCTGGAGTGCAATGGCGTGATCTCTGCTCACTGTAATCTCTGCCTCCTGGGTTCAAGTGATTCTCCTGCCTCAGCCTCCTGAGTAGCTGGGATTACAGGTGCCCGCCACCACACCTGACTAATTTTTGTATTTTTAGTACAGATGGGGGTGGGGGAAAGTTTCACCATTTTGGTCAGGCTGGTCTCAAACTCCTGACCTCAAGTGATATGCCCGCCTCGGCCTCCCAAAGTGCTGGATTACAGGCATAAGTCACTACCTGGCTGAACTCAGGAATTTCAATCCAGCCTGGACAACACAGCAAGACCCTGTCTCAAAATTAAAGAAAGAAATCTTATACTATGACTCTGCAGCTTTTCAGAACATCTCAAACTTTGCAGCTCTTCATATCGCTGCTAGTCATGTCAAGAACAAGGACCATGGCAAAGACAGCGAAGCTGCAATCTAAGAAGCAGGATTTGCACATATGCTACTGACTCAGTCTCCAGGGCTTAACCTGCCCGTTGGCATAATAAATTTAGAGGGTCCTGAAATTTTATTTGCTTTTACATAGACTTTTTTTTTTTTTTTACACAGACATTTAGCTTCACTTGATCCTGAATGTGTTTGAAGCTTTACTGAATGTTTTCCTTGGGAGTAAGAAGTACTAGAAAATTTATGGTATGTGATTATCTTGCTATTTCATGAACTACTTTTTACTATATAAATCAGCTGGAAGCAAGCTGTAATACTGTTTGTGGGATATTTGTTCTACTTAGCGTGATGAATTTGGCTGCAGAAATATCAGCATATTTGCCTTTGGGGTCCTGCCTCAGACCCCTGATGGGGGCTCTGCAGTCCATAGTCCTTGCTTTCAGTTGTTTATTCAGCTCTAAATGGTTTGTTTGCAAAAATAGCCTTAGTTTTCCCTTCACTGTTTCCACGCACCTTAGAAAGAGGACTTTGCAGCTGGTCGTGGTTACACACACCTGCAGTCCCAGCTACTTGCGAGGCTGAGGTGGGGGTGTGGCAGGCCAGGTCTCAGTAACGCAGGCTTCCGTAACAACTATTTCAGTACTGACTGGGTGGGTAAGTTAAATATTAAAAGCTGCAAGAACCAGTGCCCTTAATCAAAGACTGGAATGTAACACAGGCCCACCAAGAATTTTGCCCAGGCCTTTCCTGTCTTTAAAGCATGACGAGGTAACAAAGGAATTCTTAACAGGACCTGTTTAGGATTAAACAAGTTTTACTGGGGATCTGAAGAAACTCCCCAGGCCTCCACAAACAAGCCTTAAAGAACACCCAAACCTCCATGACTTAGTGGGAAGCCAGGTAAGGATCATCACCCCAGCACCTGGACCCATTTAGATTAATTAAATTTACTGAGGCTCCAGAGGAAGATATTCAGGACTCAGACCTTAGTTATAGATGAGAAGAAGTTAACCACTTAGTTTTTAGATGAATGCAGACTTACACATAGACATATAGCTTAGAAGGTATACAAGCCCTGGAAAACGTAATTTTGAGTTGCTCTGGTGATAATTTCCAGGCCTTCTCTCTGTAACTGTTTACAGAAATGAAAAGTCCCATCTCTCCCAGTTCATCTGCATCTTGTTATTGGGCCACGAAAATAAACAGCCTGCCCATTGGTTTGGTCTGGGAACAAAATTTGACATGCGAGCCAGGAGGCCGCTGGGATGGTGTTGCATTCAGCAGCCAGCAGTTCACTATGAGACTGTTTTCAAGAGGATCTTAGCAGCTGCTGGTGAGATTTTCCTGGGGACCCTCCCGAGGGCTGTCCGTTGCACAAAATTGCACGTCCCTTTCACTTCTGGGGAAGAATGGAGATCAGTATTGAATGGAGAATGAGTGAACTGGCTCGTATGCCGGCAGCCTATGGTTTTCCTATCTGGGCTTGTTAAGCCATTTGTCTGGTACTGCCAAGGGAAGCAGGAGGGCTCGCTCAGACAGCTGCTTTGCATTTTGGTTGAGATCAGGTTTTGAGCTGGTTTTGAGTCCGTTCTGCCTGAGCTCACTCTTGTGTTTGTCCACTCGTTTGTGTATCTGTCTTGTCCATTTTGATACTGTGTAAACTTAAAAATGGGAGGTATTGGGTCCATTCCTGCTGAGAGAACTCTGGGAAGGAAAAATATATTTTTTTTATGAGCTCCGTGGTTGAGAGTCAGCTTAATTAAAAGCTGACATCCAAGATGTGGCTATGTACGTGTGCATGTGTGCATGTTTGTATTTAAAAGGCCTTCGTGTTTTTGTTTTTGTTTATTTCTCTCCTAGGACCTTGCCTTTTTGAGCAAAAGTTTTTTTTCTTCTCAGCTGAATGAATTCTGTTTTCTTCATTAGCATCTATCGCAACAGAAGCTGCTCTGGGGTCTTTAAGAAAAAGTATAGTTTAGACACTTAGAAATGTCTTTGGGAAGAAAGAATTTTAGTGAACTGTAAAAACATCACATGGTCTAACCTCATAATAATTCTCCCTTTTTGAAAACCCAGGGTTCAGTATGGGCTCTGCCCAGAGCACAAAGATCCAGTTAAAAGAGGTGGTCAGGGGCCGGGCGCGGTGGCTCAAGCCTGTAATCCCAGCACTTTGGGAGGCCGAGGCGGGTGGATCACGAGGTCAAGAGATCGAGACCATCCTGGTCAACATGGTGAAACCCCGTCTCTACTAAAAATACAAAAAAATTAGCTGGGCATGGTGGCACGTGCCTGTAATCCCAGCTACTCAGGAGGCTGAGGCAGGAGAATTGCCTGAACCCAGGAGGCGGAGGTTGCGGTGAGCCGAGATCGCACCATTGCACTCCAGCCTGGGTAACAAGAGTGAAACTCCGTCTCAAAAAAAAAAAAAAAAAAAGAGGTGGTCAGTATCTAAACAAAGTTAGCCTCCTTGTACAGTCCGATGATAGAGTTCTATAATTTTATGTTTCATCTGGCATCCATCTTTAATCTCCATCTAGCACTTCCAGACATTTTCTTTCTGTACATTGAGATGTAAATCCTGCCATCTGATTTTTCATGTAAAATATGCTGATTTAGGGCTACTTACCTGACAACTGCCAGAGTAGTAAACCAGGCTTTCAAGAGCTTGGAAGTCTGAGATAGGAAAAAAGGACAAATCTATAAAATATACTTCTCTTGGCATGCCTAGTATGTCAATATATTTATGTGTTGTGTATACCATGTTTCACTACTGAAAATATGTAAAAGAGCTCTAATTATTGGCTCAAAGAAAAATAAAAGGCCTTAAATACCTTTTAAGGAAAAAAGAAAGACTAGTCAAATGCTTTTTCAAGTTTGCATGACTAAAGTAAAATCTTGAATAAATAAGCTACTTTTAAAATTATTAGTAAAGTAATATCAGAAATGTCTTAAGAATTGCCAGCGTACATTTTTGTGTGCATTTATTTATGTAATTAATTAATTATTATTTTTTGAGACAGGGCCTTGTTCTGTCTACCAGTCTGGAGTTCAGTGCAGGATCATGGCTCACTGCTGTCTCTGCCTCCCAGGTTCAAGTGATTCCTCCTGTCTCAGCTCCCGAGTAGCTGGGACTACAGGGGCCCATCACCACACCCTGCTAATTTTTGTATTTTTAGTAGAGACAGGGTTTCACCATGTTGGCTAGGCTAGTCGCAAACTGCTGACCTCAAGTGATCTGCCTGCCTCGGCCTTCCAAAGTGCTGGGATTATAGGCATGAGCCACCACACCCAGCCTGTTTACATTTATTGGTCAAGCCATTTCATACTTACCTCTTCCAAATAAGATGAAATGTCAAAATTTGGCATAGAAGCCACAAAACTATAAACTCAGCCCAAAACAGAATGATCTTTGCTTGTATAATTTTTAATAAACATTAATATTGGTTTAAAGAAGATAGCAACATCTTGAATTACTTAGTAAAATACCCTAACTTCTAATCTCGTGGCCTTAGGCACTCTCTAGTTCACCGATATGAAGGAGTTTTGTTCTGGGAAAGGGCTGTTACTGTCTTTGTTTCAAAGCTAAACTATAAACTAAGTTAATGAACAAGCATAGCTTGGAAGTTAGAAGTAAGATGGAGTCAGTTAGGTCAGAACTTTTTCACTGTCTCACTTATAATTTTGCAATGGCAGTTTCATAACTTTAAATGATGACTTGCAGTTTTCATACATTATCTAGGTAAATGATTAAAATAAATAATTAGGTAAATGTAATGGGCTAAATATTCATAAAACACTTGTCATAATTTATAATCTAAAGTTAAATTAAAAAATAGATATTTCATTATTTGGACATTTTTCAATAAAAATATAGGAAAACGTTCTTTCTAAAAATTGTGTCCTTCTAAAAGTGTAAATGATTTTTGTCTAATTTAAAGCTTATTTAAAGGTTATATGTAAAACAAGGTAAAAGAAATAGGAAATAAGAGAGATGTAAAGAAAGTTATAAAAATAGGGTTGGGTGTGATGGCTCACCCCTGTAATCTCAGCACTTTTGGGAGGCCGAGGTGGGTGGATCACCTGAAGTCAGTAGTTTGAGACCAGCCTGACCAACATGGTGAAACCTCATCTCTACTAAATACAAAACAATTAGCCAGGCATGGTGGGGCATGCCTGTAATCCCAGCTACTTGGGAGTCTGAAGCCAGAGAATTGCTTGAACTCAGGAGGCGGAGGTTGCAGTGAGCCAAGATTGCACCATCACACTCCAGCCTGGGCAATAAGAGCAAAACTCTGTCACCAAAAAAAAAAAAAAAAAAAAAAAAGTTGTGAAAATAAAGACAGTTTTAAAGATTATTAATAAAATAAAATTATCTTCAAAAATGTAAAGATTTGGTCTAAATTATGCAGGTCAAATATTGGGTTTGCCTGGTTATGTATATACCTATGCAACAACCCTGCCTGACCTGCATGTACCCCAGAACCTAAAGTAAAAAAAAAAAATACTGGGTTTGCTAATTGCTTTAGGTCATAAACTGCTTGTTTGACTTAAAAATTGTTCAATTTATTTTGGAGCATTAGATTCTAGATAAGGCCTAAGGACATGTGAAATTAGCCATGTTCCCTAGCTATGCAAAAGTGTTAAAGAAGAAAAATTTTATGTAAGAAAGGATCTTGTATTGTAAATTCTTATCCTAAAGTAAAGTGACTGTTTAAAAAAAGGGATGTTGCCGGGCGCGGTGGCTCACGCCTGTAATCCCAGCACTTTGGGAGGCTGAGGTGGGTGGATCACGAGGTCAAGAGATCGAGACCATCCTGGTCAACATGGTGAAACCCCGTCTCTACTAAAAATACTAAACATTAGCTGGGCATGGTGGTGCGTGCCTATAATCCCAGCTACTCAGGAGGCTGAGGCAGGAGAATTGCCTGAACCCAGGAGGCGGAGGTTGCGGGGGGCCGAGACCGCGTGATTGCATTCCAGCCTGAGAAGCATGAAACACCCTCCCAAAAAAAAAAAAAAAAAAAAAAAAAAGGGATGTTGGCTGGGTGCAGTGGCTCACGCCTATGATCCCAACAGTTTGGGAGGCTGAAGCAGGTGGATCACTTGAGGTCATGAGTTCAAAACCAGCCTGATTAACATGGTGAAACCCCATCTCTACTGAAAATACAAAATTAGCTGGGCATGGTTGGCATGTGCATGTAATCCCAGCTACTTGGGAGGCTGTGGTAGGAGAATAGCTTGAACCTGGGAGTCAGAGGTTTCAGTGAGCTGAGATTGTGCTATTGTACTCCAGCCTATACAACAAGAGCAAAACTCCATCTCAAAAAAAAAAAAAGAGGGATGTTTTGGACAAGTCAGAAAGTCCACACATGTTGTAGATCGTCTGTGTAAGTCATGAAAGAATTTATACGAAGGAATTTATGTAAAATTGTGCAATTTAAAGATGATTAGGCCTTCCAAATGCTTCATAAAATGCCACCATGACTCTTAACTGTACAACTTCCCTGCTTTACAGCTAGGTAAGGCCTGGGACTCATGGAGTTAGATGCTGGAAACAGTCAGACCTTATCTGCACTTCTGTCTAGGTTCTAGGCTCCACGCCTAGTACATAATTAAAACCCTAAACTCACCAAAGTTTTCACCAAAGATGTAAGAGTCAACAGGGTAACATGTATTTGAAACTATTGAAGAACAGTTTTACATGCAAGGTGTGTAAGGAAAGTAAAATATACCTTTGGTAAAAAGATTATAAGAAGGCACGAGAATGTAGGTTTTTACCTAAATTAAAAGGTTAAAGGATTGGCCGGAAGTGGTGGCTTACACCTGTAATCCTAGTACTTTGGGAGGCTGAGATGGGCAGATCACCTTAGGTCAGGATTTTGAGACCAGCCTGGCAAACATGGTGAAATCTCATCTCTGCTAAAAATACAAAAATTAGCTGAGTGTGGTACTGTGTGCCAGTAATCTCAGGTACTCAGGAGGCTGAGACAGGAGAATCGCTTGAACACAGTAAGTGGAGGTTGCAGTGAGCCAAGATTGCACTACTGCACTACTGCACTCCAGCCTGGGTGACAGAGTGACACTCTGTCTCAAGAGAAATAAATAAATAAATAAATAAATACATAAAATAAAAGGTTAAAGGATTATTTTAAGTTGGATGAAATAAAGCTGAAGGTTTAAGCAAATTGTGGAAGGTTTATGAGAAAATTAATTGTAAAAGAAATTTTGTGTGGGAACATATTGGCTAGTTAAAAGGGTATCATCCAGTGTTTCTGTAAATTGAACATTAAAATAAAAGCATAATGGGTTTCTCTTAGAGCACCAGCCTGCTCTTTAACAAAAATTATAAAGGGCTCTGAAAGGTTTATGACAATCTTACCTTTTGGTCAAACATTGAAATGGAGTAAATATGTCTATTAGGTTTTATTAAGAATTGGGTTTAATATTAATAGTATACTAGCATAAAGGTGAAATTTGGCTTCTTTGGTACAAAAATCATATAGGAAGCATTGTCAAATATAAAACGGTGTTTAGCTTTCTTTGTTTTTTTTTTTGTATAAATATTTGTATTTGTATAAATATGTTATTGGTGTGTGTTCCAAAGTTATGGGAGACTCTTTTAATTCTGATATTTCTTAGCATACATTATCAACAATAAGTATAATTGTTATACAATAAGTATAAATTATTGTGTGCCAGAGAGGCAACAAATTCCCTTGTCAATTGTGTCCTTGACTATGGCTACTGTAAAACTTTTGTCATCCATGAACCATTGTTGTCTTGTTTTATTCCTCTTTAGGAGGTGATTATATGATTATTGATAAAGCTCTAACAAGTACTCTTTTTTTTTTTTGAGACGGAGTTTCACTCTTGTTACCCAGGCTGGAGTGCAATGGCGCGATCTCAGCTCACCGCAACCTCTGCCTCCTGGGTTCAGGCAATTCTCCTGCCTCAGCCTCCTGAATAGCTGGGATTACAGGCACGCACCACCATGCGCAGCTAATTTTTTGTATTTTTAGTAGAGACGGGGTTTCACCATATTGATCAGGATGGTCTCGATCTCTTGACCTCGTGATCCACCCGCCTCGGCCTCCCAAAGTGCTGGGATTACAGGCTTGAGACAAGTACTCTTAAATGCAGACTTCTGATAACTTTGGAGATTGTGACATCAGAAAAGAGGGAAATGTTCAGGACTTTCAGAGAGCTAAAATTTTACCAAGGCTTTGATTGGAATGATGTACTTTCCTTTGAGGAATCAAATTTGACTAATGGAGCCCATAAAGCCCTTGAAAACCAGCCTCATATTTTGTGTACAGAGTTGCTGTACAGGGATTCTGACCTGTGATAAGTAAAGAATGTTACTTTCTGACAGGCCAGTAGCCCCAAGTTATCTTGGAATCTGGAGGGGAATTTGCCCAACTCATGGTATTTGAGGGTACAGATCCATGGCTAGGCCCAGCCTTAAAAGGTCTTATCTCAGATTCCTCCTGTGGAACAGAGTTCCATCAAATCCAATTTCAAAGGCCTATGTGAAAAATAATTATTCTTGCTGCCCTTTATACAAATAATCTGACCAAGTGTAATACAGTAAATCAGTCCTACTATGATTTGTCTTTAGTAAAAATGGGAAACTGGAGAGAGAAAGATTATGTTTCAAAACTAGAGTACACCTGTTGTTAAATTCCAGTCTTTTCTGATGTTTTTCAATTTTACTACTTTCTAGTTTGGAATTCTAATTTTTCTGGCTGCAAGTCTCCAAAATAATGTTTTCATTTTTTCCTTCTTTTCCTTTTCCCCCATTTTTCCTAATTGGAAATCACTGAAACACTGTGCTTTCTTACAGCCCTGCAACCTGAAGATGAGACAACCTACACTTCAGAAGAAAACAGCAGCAACCTCTTTATCTGTGTTGCTGTCATATATTGTTCCAAAACATCCCTTGAGCTCGTACGACTATGTTTCAGCAGGCGCTGCCTCTAAGCCCCCAAACAGAGAGTGCTACTGGGAGCAAACGGACCTCCTCCACTCCAGTGCTGCATTCAGTCCCCCAAAACAATGACCCCCTTCTCAGCAGGAAGTAGCCAGAAAGATTACAATGCCCCATCTCCTTACAGTTCTCATGATAAATATACAAGCGTGATAGAAATCATGAGCAAATTGGCAGTGAGGATTGTGGCAGACTGGGTCTCACTAACGCAGGCCTCCATAACAACAGTTCCAGTACTGACTGAGTGGGTAAGTTAAATATTAAAAGCTGAAAGAGCCAGCACCCTTATACAAAGGCTGGAATGTAATAAAAGCCCACCAAGAGTTTTGCCCAGGCCTTTCCTGGGCTTTAAAACATGAGATAATAAAGGAATTCCTAACAGGACCTGTTTAGGATTAAACAAGTTTTACTGCGGGTCTGAAGAAACTCCCCAGGCCTCCACAAACAAGCTTTATTGGGGACTAAAGGAACTCCCTAAACCTCCGTGATTTAGCAAGAGGCAAGATACGGGTAATCACCCCTCATCTGGACCCAGCTAGATTAAGTAAATTTACTGAGGCTCCAGAAGAAGGTCTTCAGGACTCAGATCTTAGTTATAGTTTAGAAGAAGTCAATTGCTTATGTCTTTAGATGAACGCACATTTACATGTAGACATATAGCTTAGAAGGTATACAAGTTCTGGAAAATGTTGTAATTTTGAGTTGGTCTGGTGATAATTTCCAGTCCTTCTCTCTCTAACGAGTTACCGAAATAAAAAGTCCCTTTTCTCCTGGTTCATCTGCACCTTGTTACTGGGACATGAGAGTATCCGGCCTGCCTTCGGTTTGGTCTGTGAACAGGAGGATTACTTGAGCTTAGGAGTTCTAGTCCAGCCTGGGCAACATAGCAAGACCCTGTCTCAAAAAGAAAGTAAGAAATGATGATAGGAGTTTGCTGCTCTTTAAATCAATGACTTTGCAGCTCTTCATCTGAAGAGGTGGCATCTGTTTTCTCTGTTTGAGTGTGGCACATTTAGGAAAATGGCTTTGAGCAGTGGTGTGGCAGACGTGACTGTAGGCCAGCTCTGAGCTGAGACTGCCAGGGGACTGCACACTTCCTCTCTCTTCTCTGCCAACTGCTGCAGCGTGCCCGGGCCAGCCTGCTGGAGCACAGAGCCCAGTGCATCGGGATAGCCACAGCAACAAGGCTCGCCTGTTGCCACCACAGATGCGTGAGGGTGCCCGGCTGAGAGCAGACAAACTGCCCAGCAGGTGGCTTTTCAGACGGAGTCACAGATGAGCTCCATGGCTGTGATGAAAGTTCTCCCTGTGCCAGGACCGCACTTGGCCCCTGACTGCTTGAGCAGCCGGTGTGACAGCCACCTCTCCGCGGCTGTGCGTGTCGGCTGGGCTGGAGCCAGTGCATCAAGAAGTAGACGCAAAAGTGGATCACGAGCGAAACATTCCTGAGCGCTGGCAGAAGCTGGTGCCTAAGCCGCCGGGATGCAGGTGGGAACTCTCTTGGCAGCGGAGGAACGGCCTCCTGGCAGAACAAAAGGTTGCTTTGTGCCTTTGATGCCTCTGCTGGCCAGAGTGGTTTTCTGTCCCAAACCCGATACCATGTGTCTGTTCTTTCTCATTTATTTAAAGGAGAAGAAAAAAAGTGATTATGTATCGTGCTGGTGCACACATAACCTAGTATTATTACAGTGTCTTACAGGCCAGGCATGGTGGCTCATGCCTATAATCCCAGTACTTTGGGAGGCTGAGGCGGGCAGGTCACTTGAGGTCAGGAGTTCGGGACCAGCCTGGCCAACATGGCGAAAACCCGTCTCTACTAAAAATAAAAAATTAGCTGGGCATGGCAGTGTATGCCTATAATTCCAGCTCTCGGGAGGCTGAGGCAGGAGAATTGCCTGAACCCGGGAGGCTGAGGTTGCAGGGAGCTGAGAGTGTGCCACTGTCCTTTTGCCTGGGTGACAAGTGAGCCTCTGTTTTTTAAAAAAAGTCTTACAGACCCAAGGATGAATTTGCCTTCCTCTGTGAGAGGGGAGATGTGCTCTGATGATATTGGAGAAAACCCCAAAGTCAGCATCAGCCCACCAACCACGCCAGTGAAGCCCCACCCAGGCGAGCCCAGCGTGGTAGTCTGTGAGCGGCCAGGCTTCTGGGAAGGGCAGTGTTGTATGGAACCACGCTCTGCCAGGCCATGTTCGGGGGCTTCCCGTCACTCAGTCTTTTGTTTATTCATCCATTGCATGTTTCTCCAGCACCTCTTATGAACCAGATGCCACCTGAGGAACTGGGGTTACCAGAGCAAATGAGACCAGGCCCCTGCACTCAGGGGGCCCAGGCTCAGTGGGGGAGAGAAGGCAAAAAATAGGAAAAGAAGTCAGCTCATTTCAGACCGTGCTTAGCACTGTGGAGAGAATGCGTGCACTCGGACGCCCTGAGCAGCCCAGTTGGTGCAGTCGCTGGGGCTGTGGCGTTGAGGGTGTGACCCTGAAAAGATGAGGAGTTGGGAGTGAGTGGAAGCTCGGGGTTGGCAGGGGCGGTGGCGGGTGGAGAATGAGCTCTATGTTGAGGAGCAGTGAGCAGCCACTGTGCCTGGAGCTGGGTGGGGGCTGAGGGCAAAGGGAGGCTGGCAGAGTTTGGGGAGGGGCTCCTGGCCCTGATCAGGTGGGCTGTGACATGGAGCACAATGATATCCTAAAGCCATTCTAAGGACACTACCAGGCATTTGAACAAGGGGAGGATGGAGATCAGTTCATGTTCCTAAGTCTCAGAAGTAGAGTATGACATCTGTGCCTACCAGCTTGTACAAGAATGTTGATAGCAGCATTAGTCACAACACCAAAAGGTGGAAACAATCCAAAGTCCCTCAACTGATGAGTGGGTGAACAAGGGGTGGTGCGTCCCCACGACAGAATAATCTCCAGCCCTGAGAAGTAACAACACACCGACACGTGGGCAGCCTTCAACATGGGTGAACCTAGAGCAAGTCCACGTGAAAAAAGGCTCGAGAGAAAAGTCTCTCCCTACACGTTGGGTTTGCTCAGGAGTAGACACAAGGGTCATCATTCAGAATGCATGGAATGGCAAGCCCGCAGCCCATTCGGTGGGGGAAGGGTAAGGGGAGATTTTACTGGCAAAGAGATTTAGATAAGCTGCTTAGAACAGAGTCCATGGGTCCCGGAGGTCCAAGGCCAGAGTTGCTGTCAGTTCACTGGTGAAGATGCTGTTCCTGGGCAGGAGTTCTTCCAGGAGCATCTTACCTGAGTCACTGCCATCCTAAAGGACATCTGCTGATGACCTTATCAAAGCCCAGGACGTGCGAAGGACACGAGCGGGTTTTAGGAAAGTTCTTGAAGCAGTCATCTCGACACCTAAGTGTGAGCCTCCACTGTATTTTGCTTTCCCAGACCTGTTTTGTCTGGGTCTGACAAAAGTGAGTTCAGGCCGGGCACGGTGGCTCACACCTGTAATCCCAGCACTTCGGGAGGCCAAGGCAGGTGGATCACATGAGGTCAGGAGTTTGAGACCAGCCACACAAACATAGTGAAGCCCTGTCTCTACTAAAAATACAGAAATTAGCCAGGTGTGGTGGCGGGTGTCTGCAATACCTGCCACTCAGGAGGCTGAGATAGGAGAATCGCTTGAACCCGGGAGGCAGAGGTTGCAGTGAGCTAAGATCATGCCACTGCACTCCAACCTGGGCGGCAAGAGTGAAACTCTGTCTCAAAAATAAAAGTGAGTTCATCTTGGTATTGGCAACACAGATAAAAACATTATGCTCCATTAAAGAAACCAGACACAAAAGACCATGTATTGTTAAGATTCAATTTCTATGAAATATAGGAATAGGCAAATCTATAGAGGCAGAAAATAGATGAGCAGTTGCCTCAGCCTGGGGGAGGGGAGGCTAAGAGGGACTGCTGATGGCCTGGGGTTTCTTTTTGGGGTGATGAAGATGGAATTTGATAGTGGTATTGGATGTACAATTTCATGAATACTCTAAAAACCACTTAATCATATACTTTAAGAGGGCTGCTTTATGATATGTAAATTAATTCTCAATAAAGCTGTTTTAAAAAAGTAGAGGTTGGAGAGCTGGGGGCAGGGCAGCAGGAAGAAGGCAGGCAAGGGGTGATCCTGGGGCAGGAGGTGGAGGCTGGGCCAGGTGGAGGTGGAGGAAGGGGACAGGAGGTGGAGGTGGAGGAAGGGGACAGGAGGTGGAGGGAGGGGACAGGAGGTGGAGGCTGGGCCAGGTGGAGG
>NW_022436948.1:3290236-3298990 GCF_009761245.1 Sapajus apella | reverse complement strand
GGTGGAGGTGGAGGAAGGGGACAGGAGGTGGAGGCTGGGCCAGGGTGGAGGTGGAGGGAGGGGACAGGAGGTGGAGGCTGGGCCAGGGTGGAGGTGGAGGGAAAGGGACAGGAGGTGGGGGTGCAGCCCTTGCTGCGGGGATGGACGTGCAGGGTAATGGAGAGAGAAAGAGCAGCAGGGAGTAATGGGGGTGGCAGAAGTGTGGGGCCAGCAGCTCCATGTTGGATTTGCCATTTCTCAACCAGCCTAGGATGACGACGGGTGCTGTGTGGGGAATCAGGGCAAGCAGTGGCCCAGGGCCTGGCCTCTGGAACGCTGCAGACCTGGGCTTCATCCTGGCTCCACCATGGGGAGAGCTCAAGACCTTGGGCATGAAAGTTAATTTCTCGAGGTCTCCCATTTGTAAAACGAGGATAATGTGTGCTATGTTGAATGTCCCCTCCAAAACTCAGGCTGAAACTGTCCCCACTGGCCATATTGAGAGGTGGGCCTTTGAGAGGCGACTGGACCCTGCCCTCATGGATGGAGTCATTCATTCATTCATGGTTAGTGGATTGATGGGTTATCATGGGAGGGGAGCTGGTGGCTTCATAAGAGGAAGAGACCCCTGAACTAGCACGTTAGCACATGCAGCCCCTTGCCACATGACCAATGAGAAGGCTGTCACCATGTGGCCTCTTGGCCTTGGACTTCTCAGCTGCCAAAGTCATTTTAGTTTGGCAGCTATGAGAAGTAGCTGTGAAAAATAAGTTCCTTTGCTTTATCAGTTACTCAGTTTCAGATATTCTGTTTATAAGCAACAGAAAACAGACGAAGATCATAAGCATGCCTACCTTTTAGGGTGTTGTTGGGATAGGGCTGGATAGAGCTGTTAAGTGCCCAGCCTAGGCCCGTGTGTCGTGAAGGCCAAGTATAGCGATGCCGTTGTGAGACTTCAGACCGTCACTTCCTCAGTCTGGGCCTTGGTTTGCTGCTCTGTGGAATGGGGGTTGGACTAGCCGATTCCTGGGGTCCCTTCTGAAACCCCAACTTTGTGAGTCCATGACATGAAACTCAACCCCCCTGCCATGGTCTCTCTCTCCCCAGAGATGTTTAAGAGTTAGAAGCTCGTCTCCCTGGCTGCCCAAAGTGCAGGGAGCCTCATGTCCCGTGACTCTCACCTTCCTGTTCTTCCCATGCCATCACACATTTCACACGGAAGTCATTTAGCGAGTGAGTCTCGGTGAAAGGAGGCATTAGCGTCTGTAATTGATCAGACCATGTAGTTAAACCCCTAAGAAGGCTTCGGGTCTTATGTCAGCGGGGGCTGCAGTGAAGAATGCCACAGATGTGCAGATTAAACAACAGAAATTGATTTCTCACAGTTCTGGAGCCTGGAAGTTCAAGATCAAGCTGCTGGCCAGTCCTGTCCCTAGTGAGCTCTCTTCCTGGTTTGCAGACGGCCGCCTTCTTATTGTATCCTCAGATGATGGGGGAGAGAGTGAGCAAGCTCTCTTCTCTCTTCTTATAAAGACACTAACCTCATCATAGGGCTCCACCCTCACAACCTCATTACCTCCGAGTCCTCGCCTCCTAACACCATAGGGGGTTAGAGTTTCAACACTGAATTTTGGTAAATATTCAGTTCATAGCAGGTCTGTGCCTGGGGCCCATATAGGTCACTTTTGTTTCCAGCGGAATAGTGGTGGTCTGTATCACCATTACACCAGCCTGTATGCAGGCAGTCCATATATGGCTTTCCACAAATGGCTTTATTCTGTCCCAAAATAGCATTTTTATTTTAATTACTTACTGTATGTGTGATTAATACATTCTCATGGTTCAAGATAAAAATAACCAAGAAGTGCCCTGCTGGCTCTGTGCCCAGCCTCCTACGACCTCACCAAGAGCAGCCAACGTGACCAGTTTCATGTGAGTCCTAGAGATATTTTATGCAGTTACAAGCAATTGCATGTGTATTTCCTGTTTTGGCATAAGTGTTAGCACACCACACTCATGTTGTTCTCCGCCTTATTTTTGTGTAATAAGCTGGAGATATTTCCATATCTCCAGGAGGAAGGAGATACAAAAATAATTTCTTTTTTGCATGTGTGCCACAATAGAAAATGATTTTCCTCATTTTTTAATGGTAAAAGACACATAACATAAAATTCACCATCTTAACTATTTGACTAATAAGTGTACAGTTCAGTGATATTAAGTACATTTGCCTTGTTGTGCAATCATCACCACCATCAGCCTCCACACCATTTTTTGTTTTTGTTTTGCAAAACCAAAGCTCTGTCCTCATTACACACTAACTGCCGGTTCTCCCTTCCCTCAGCCCCTGACACCCACTATTCTATTGCCTGTCTCTATGCATATGACTACTCCAAGAAACTCATACAAGTGCAGGGGGCCAGGCGTGGTGGTTCATGCCTGTAATCCCAGCACTTTGGGAGGCTGAGGCGGGCAGATCACAAGGTCAGGAGTTTGAGATCAGCCTGACCAACATGGTGAAACCCTGTTTCTACTAAAAATACAAAAATTAGCTGGGCATGGTTGTGTATACCTGTAATTCCAGCTATTCAGGAGGCGGAGGCAGGAGAATGGCTTGACCTCAGGAGGCAGAGGTTCCAGTGAGCCGAGATCGTGCCACTGCACTCTAGTCTGAGTGACAGAGCAAGAGTCCATCTTAAAAAGAACAAAAAGAAAAAAAAAAAGAGACTCATACAAGTACAAAATCATTTGTCCTTTTGTGTCTGCCTTTTTTTTGAGATGGAGTCTTGCTCTGTTGTCCAGACTGGAGTGCAGTGGCATGATCTCGGCTCACTGCAACCTCTGCCTCCTGGGTTCAAGCGATTCTCCTGCCTCAGTCTCCTGAGTAGCTGGGATCATAGGCATGCGTCACCACAGCCCGTTAATTTTCTTTTATTATTATTATTGTATTTTTAGTAGAAACAGGGTTTCACCATGTTGGTCAGGCTAGTCTCGAACTCCTGACCTCAGGTGATCCACTTCCCTCGGTCTCCCAGAGTGTTGGGATTACAGGTGTGAGCCACTGTGCCCGGCCTGTGACTGTTTTATTTTACTGAGCATATTGTCTTCAAGGTTCATCCACGTTATAGCATGTGTCAGAATTTCCTTCCTTTTTAAAGTTGAATAATATTTCATTGTGCGTAGCAAACACATTGTGTTTATTCCATTGACCTGTTGGTGGACATCAGGGTGATTTCTACCTGTTGGCTGTTGTGAATAATGTCACTGTGAACACGAATGTACAGATTTCCTCATTTCTCCAGCACTGCCGGCTGTTCCGTGCAGCAGAAGCGTGCACACCTACTCTCCAGGGGCACATTTCGGTAGCGTCCGTTCCTCACTAACACCGGCAGCTGCAACAGTAATCTGCACAGGTGACTCTGCACATGCACAGCTGTATTTGTAAGATACAGTTCTGGAGGTGAAATGCCTGCATCAAATGGAACGTGCGTTTGTAACTTGGTTACCCCATGTCTCTAGGGCATTTTACTTTGGGAGCTATTAGAAACTGGTTTCAGATCAAGTCTTGCAAGTGGTGGGAGAGTTGTGGGTGTCTTTATCAGGCTAGAGTCATGGAAAGAATTTGCCCATTTCTGACCTTGACCTCCCTTGGGGTTACATCTTTTTTTTTTTAAATCATACTTTAAGTTGTGGGGTACATGTGCAGAACACGCAAGTTTGTTGCATAGGTATACAAGTGCCATGGTGGTTTGCTGTACCCATCACCCCGCCGTCTACATTAGGTATTTCTCCTAATGCTCTCCCTCCCCTAGCCCCCCACCTCCCAACAGGCGCCGGTGTGTGATGCTCCCCTCCCTGTGTCCATGTGTTCTCATTGTTCAACTCCCACTTCTGAGTGAGAACATGCAGTGTTTGGTTTTCTGTTCCTGTGTTAGTTTGCTGAGAATGGTGGTTTCCAGCTTCAACCATGTCCCTGCAGGGTACATCTTTAAAGGTGCTGAATTTCCACTTTGGAAATGGAAGTGCCCCACTTGCTGTGGTGATGGACGCTAGAGGGCGGGGTTCTCCTGCTTTTAGGCAATGCAAAGGTTCAGTCCAGTCCTCTGCTTCTGCAACTACAGAGATGATTATTTGTGACCACTGGCTGGGGGAAGAAATTCAGTGCCTCCCAAGGGGTACTGCACAGGACAGAGAACAAGCATTGGAGATAAGAGACTTGGGGACTTGGAGACGGAAGCCATCACCTTCACCTTGGGCTTTTCATCCCAGGCCCCATGGAAACGGGCCATGTTGGTACTTACAATTTCTTTAAACAGATAATGGCATACAGTAAGTCCTCAATCTCATCACAGGTTCCTGGAAACTGTGACTTTATGTGAGACAACATAATGAAACCAATTTTACCAAAGGCTAATTGATATAAATAAAAGTTCAATTCCTACGGCATATTTCTGTTCTCAAAACATCACCAGAACAGGTGCAGTGGTTCACACCTGTAATCCCAGCACTTAGGGAGGCGGAGGTGGGCAGATCGCTTGAGGCCAGGAGTTCAAAACCAGCCTGAGGAACATGACAAAACCCCGTCTCTACAAAAAATACTCCCCAAAATTAGCCAGGAAAGGTGGTGTGTGCCTACAGTCCCAGCTACTTAGGAGGCTGAGGTGGGAGGATCTCTTGAGGCCCAGAAGCCCCGTTTGCAGTAATCTGTGATCACACCACCACACTCCAGCCTGGGTGACAGAGTGAAACTTTATTTCAAAAAAAAAAAAAAAAAAAAAAAAAACTTCACAAAAAACAAAAAACACCATCAAATTTCTAAAGACCCAAACATTTCTAATATGAAACGTTGAAATAAATGTAAGCTATCCCTACATGTAGAGGAAGCTACACCTACATAAGAAGGATCAATGCAAACCAGTGACAGAATTATCTACAAAGTGTTTGGCAGTGGTAGTGGTGGCAGTGAAATCAAGGAATCTGTGTCTGCAGAGCGAAAGCTGTTGGGAGCACCTCCTCCCACCGTGCAGCTGAAGGACAAGCGACCGTGAGTATGGCAGTTTCCTGAGCACCCTCACACGTGGCGTTTATTGTCATGCGTTTGTGTGATTACCATAGGCTTTATATATATACTTATTTTTTTGAGAGGGAGCCTTGCTCTGTCGCCCAGGCTGGAGTGCAGTGGCACGATCTCGGCTCACTGCAACCACTGCCTCCCAGGTTCAAGCGATTCTCCTTCCTCAGTCTCCCAAGTCGCTGGGATTACAGGCTCGCAACACCATGGCCAGCTGATCTTTTTGCATTTTTAGTAGAGACGGGGTTTCACCATGTTAGCCAGGATGGTCTCAATCTCCTGACCTCATGATCCGCCTGCCTCAGCCTCCCAAAGTGTTGGGATTACAGGCGTGAGCCACTGCTCCCGGCCTATAATTTTTATTGATAATAATTTGTATTAATTTACTTATTCATTTTCTAACTTGCTTTCTCCAGTTCAGGGTGGCAGGTGGCCAGGGCTCATCTGGCAGCTCAGGGCCAAGGTGGGCACCCGCGCTGGATAGGACGTGCCTCTGTGGGACCTCCGTGGGACACCCACACTCACGCAGACTGGGCCGTGTAGACACGCTGTGAGCCTCAGTATGCGCTTGGGATGTGGGAGGGAACTGGCCCACCCGGAGAAAACCCACGCGGACCTGGGGAGCCCTCCGCCGCGCTCTGTAGAATGACCCAGTATCTGAGGACCTGCTGTGTTTATTTGTCTCAATCCAGCGGCCCTGGCCTTCAGTTCATGTTGGCCCTGCTGCTGGGCACACATCCCCTCATCCTCAGTCCGTTGACCAGGACTGGGCACACGGCCTCACCTGGCTGCGGGCGGTGGCTTCTGCCCACTCTGAGACTCTAGGAGAGTTCCCTTCCTCGCCTCTGCTGGCTGCTGGTGGGTGCTGGAAACCTTGGAGCTCCTGATCTGTGGCAGCCCCACTCCTACCTCTGCCTGCGTGTTTACACGGCCTCTCTGTGTGTCTGCCTCCGTGTTTACACGGCCTCTGTCTCTGTGTGTGTGCCTCCATGTTTACATGGTCTCTCCGTGTGTCTGCCCCCGTGTTTACGCGGCATCTCTTTGTGTGCATCCACATTTCTCTCCTCTTACAGGGTCACCAGTCATTAGATGAAGGCCCACCCACTCCATTGTGACCCTGTCTTAGCGTCATTACATCTGCAGAGACCCCCTTTCCAAACAAGACCACATCCATAGTTCTTGAGGTTAAGACTTGAAGACATGCTTTGGGGGACACAGCTCCACCCAGTGCAGGTCCTTGGTGAGCAGGCTGAATGAGCTGGTGGTGTGGACCATGGCTTGAGAGAGCTGCCATGCCGGTAGCTTTGTTGAAGTTTCAGGGCTGTAGTTTCTCTGAGACCATTTGTGTATGTTCTCAGTGGGGGCTGGAGAAGGCCGTGGGCATTTGTGTCAGGGGTGACGGGGTGGAGGTGGTCGGTCTGCCTGCCCATGCAGGAAGGGGAGAGTCTCCCATGGGTCAGGGGCAAGAATGGAGCCAGCTGCCTCCCTCCAGCTCCCGGAGCCACCCCAGGCTGTGTGCGACCTTGAGATCCAGTTCCTTGCCCGCTCTTTCTTCAGCTTCCTCCTCTAGGCTGTGGAGCCGACCGTCCTTCCTCAGGCAGCTGTGGCGCTGTGTAGGTGAGTGGTCATTGCCTTCATCTCCATTTTATAGTTGGGGAAACTGAGGCTCAGAGGAATGAACAGCCTGGGGAGGAGAACAGAAAGAGCAGAGCATGGGCGGAGGACAGAGAGTTGTCACCCCTGACAGTCTCACTGTGGGACCTTAGTCACGTGTGTCTGGGCTCTTGCCTCCTCCCAGCTCTGAGGTTCTCTGCATGAACTCCAAGGGAACAGCCTGTTCTGGGATGGCAGGAGCTGGTGGACTTCCACGTTAGAAACACAAAGATGCCATGAGCTTGGGGTTCCGGAAGCCCCTGGGATGTCGGCTAGGTGTGAGGTGCTGGTCGCGCAGGTCAAAAAACCCCTAAGGGTGGGCAGAGGGGGCGGCAGGTGGGAAAACACAGGTTGGCAGTCTCAGATTGGACCCCAGGTGATGGCCTGCTGGTGTCCACCTGGCCAGAACTTTCTCTTCCTTTTTGTCCAGGTCTCATGGAACAAGGAAATTAAAAAAAAAAACAAACAAACAGCCATTCGTGCACAAATGGATTTCCTGAAACCTTCTGTGCCCCAGTCCCTGGGGATAGAAATGTGAATGAGACGGCACTCAGCTAAATTTCTGTGCCCGACTTGTCAATGTGCACAGATACGGATGTGGGGACACCTGCTCTGAGGCAGCCGGGAGTAGCGAAGACCCTCCGCCCTGTGAACTCCCCCACCATGGCCAGCCCCCTGGAGGTCCCTGACCTTGGCAGTCAGCCCTTGTGGTTTTTAAAAAATTTATTTTTGCTGGATGCAGTGGCTGTAGGCCCAGCTACCCGGGAAGCTGAGGCTGGAGGATCGCTTGAGCCCAGGAGTTCTGGGCTGTAGTGTGCTATACCGACCAGGTGTCCGCATTAAGTTTGGCATCAATATGGTGACCTCCCGGGAGTGGGGAGGTTGCCTAAGGAGGGGTGAACGGGCCCAGGTTGGAAATGGAGCAGGTCAAAACTCCCGTGCTGATCAGTAGTGGGATTGTGCCTGTGAATAGCTACTGCACTCCAGCCAGGGCAACACAGTGAGACCCAGTCTCTAAAAAAAAAATTATTTTTATTTTTAGAGGCAGGGACTCATTATGTCACCCAGTGATAGGGTCTGGCTGTGTCCCCTCCCAAATCTCATCTTGAATTGTACTCTCATCATTCCCACGTGTTGGGGAGGGACCCGATGGGAGATAACTGAATCATGGGGCAGTTTCCCCCGTCCTGCTCTCGTGTAGTGAATAACTCTCACGAGATCTGATGGTTTTATAAGTGGGCTCCGCTTTCGCTTCACCCTCATTCTCTCTTGCGGCCACCAAGTGAGATGTGCCTTCCGCCTTCCGCCACTATTGCGAGGCCTTCCCAGCCACGTGAACTGTGAGTCCTTCCCAGCCACGTGAACTTCGAGGCCTTCCCAGCCACGTGAACTGTGAGTCCGTTAAACCTCTTTTCTTCCCAGTCCCGGGTATATCTTTATCAGCAGGATGAAAATGGGCTCAGACACCCAGGCCAGAGTGCACTGCGCCATCTTGACTTACTGCAGCCTTGACCTACAGCTTTCAAATGACCCTCCACAGTGGTCTCCCAAAGTGCTGGGGTCACAGGTGTGAACCACCATGCCTAGCCCGCCCTTGAGTTTTGAGATGCTCAAGTTACAGGTGAGAGGTGCTTTGTTTGTTCCTGAATCTCTAATCTGTGTCCTGAGAGGGTTAAAGACAAGGGCTGGCCAGTCCCTAGAGCCTGGCAGTGTCCAGGCGAGCTGTGGAAGCAGGAGGGAGGTAGCAGTTCTGTGCTGTGGGACACCTGGGCCTTGCTCCTTCCTTCCTTCCCTCCCTTCCTCTTTCTCTCCTTCCTTCCTTCCCTCCCTCCTCCTTCCTTCCTTCCTTCTTTCCTTTCTCCCTCCCTCCTTTCCTCCCTTCCTTCCTTCCTTCCTTCTTTCCTTCCTTCCTCCCTTCCCTCCTTCCTTCCTTCCTTCCCTCCTTCCTTCCTTCCTTCCCTCCTTCCTTCCTTCCCTCCTTCTTTCCTTCCTCCCTCCCTTCCCTCCTTCCTTCCTTCCTTCCTTCCTTACTCCCTTCCTTCCTTTCTTCC
>NW_022436948.1:3241411-3289836 GCF_009761245.1 Sapajus apella | reverse complement strand
CCTTCCTTTCTTCCTTCCTTCCTCCCTTCCTTCCTTCCTTTCTTCCTTCCTTCCTCCCTTCCTTCCTTCCTTCCTCCCTTACTTCCTTCTTTCCTTCCTTCCTTCCTTCCTTCCTTCCTTCCTTCCTCCCTCCCTCCCTTCCTTCCTCCCTTACTTCCTTCTTTCCTTCCTTCCTTCCTTCTTTCCTTCCTTCCTCCCTTCCTTCCTTCCTTCTCTCCTTCCTTTCTTCCTTCTTTTTCTTTCCTTCCCTCCTTCCTTCGTTCTTTTCTTTTCTTTTTTTCTTCCTTTCTTCCTTTCATTAGTTTCACTCTTGTTACCCAGGCTACAGGGCAATGGCACAATCTTGGCTCACTGCAACCTCTGCCTCCCCAATTCAAGCAATTCTCCTGCCTCAGCCTCCCCAGTAGCTGGGATTACAGGCGGGCAACACCACAACCGGCTAATTTTTGTATTTTTAGTAAAGATGGGGTTTCACCATGTTGTCCAGGCTGGTCGCAAACTCCTGACCTCAGGTGGTCAGCCCACCTCAGCCTCCCGAAGTGCTGGGATTACAGGCATGAACCACTGTGCCCGGCTCTTTTTTCTTTCTAGTAGAGAAGCAACATTTTGGATAAACCCACGAAAGAGTAGTAGCTCATCTTATCTGTTTCTGTGTGTGGTTTCCACGTGCTTACCTAACTGCTTTAGGGAAATTCACTTGTACATTTTCCCAAGGGGAATGAGAGGATGTCAGCATTCTACTTGTTCATTTCATACCTGCTTTTACAAATTCGTAGTGAAGATGAGAAAGGAGCTGTAGTTCTCATTGTGACTGACATCTGATTATTTGATTCAGGAATTTCACTTCTGGAAACTTGACTTACAGGAAATGCTCTCAGAGGCATGTGCAATGTTTGTAACAAGCACAGCTGGTGATGCCCTGGGGTGGCTGCTTGGGCCTGTTTCTACCCCCACTGGCAGTGCAGAAGGAGCAAGGGAGGTCCATGCATTGATGGTTACGTTGTTACTTTTTTGAGACTGGAATCTCCCTCTGTCACCCAGGCTGGAGTGCAGTGGCGTAATCTTGGCTCATTGCAACCTCCACCTCCCAGGTTCAAGCAATTTGCCTGCCTCAGCCTACCAAGTAGCTGGGATTACAGGTACCTGCCACCATGCCTGGCTAATTTTTGTATTTTTAGTAGAGACAGGGTTTCACCATGTTTGCCAGGCTGGTCTCGAACTCCTGACCTCAGGTGATCCACCTGCCTCGGCCTCCCAAAGTGCTGGGATTACAGGTGCGAGCCACCGTGCCCGGCCAATGGTTAGTTTTATCCTCTGCTGCAGCTCACCCGGAGGCCCTGGTGGGGCAGGAACTTGGCCGGCCAGGGTTGGAGCAAAAACGCCAGCGCTGGCTGTGGACGAGGCAGGTGTGTGGCTGTGCAGGTGTGGCTTCCCATGCCACCTCTCCAGGGCACCTTCCTTGTCCTGTGAGCTCCTTGAGGGCTGGACCTCGGCCTGTCCATTCTGGGCTCCTTCCACTTCCCAGCAGGCCCTCAAGAAGTGTTCCCTAGATGTGGTCTATTCTCACAGGGTCATACCATTCAGCCTTCAAAAGGAAGGGAATTCTGACCCAGGCCACACAGGGATGAGGACAGTAGGCTGAGTCAGAGGCCAGTCACAGAAGCACAAGTTCAGTGACCTCCCCTTCAGTGATTCAGTGGGGCCCGGGAGCAGTCAGATTCACAGAGGCAGAAAGCGGAATGGTGGCGCGGGTATGGGGGATGGGGAATGGGGACTGTGTGTAACGGGGACAGAGTTTGCTTTGCAAGAGGAGAGGAGTTCTGTGAGGGATGGCAGGGAAGGTTGCACAAGGCCGTGAATGTACTTAATGCGACCGAACTACACACTTAAAAATGGTCATGGTGGTACATTTCATGTGTGGGAAGTAAAGTTCCATTTTAAAGTTTCCTTTCTTGTTAACTTTGTGAAGCCCTATCCTACGTAGCTGTTAGACATGCCATGCTCACAGGCACGTAGCACATTCTGTGTCCTTGTACTTTAACCAACATATCTGTGCTGGACGTGCTCACAGGCATGTCCCAGCTCTCCACTGCTTTTACCTGTTTAGAAAAGTTTCAAGTTGTTAGCCAATCACGTTTCAGTTTAGATTGTGAGGTCTGGCTCCAGCCAACAGAGATCAGACTCAGCAGTGAGGACGGCCCCAAATGCATAGGAAATAAATGTGTGCGTTTTCCTTTGTTCATTGTACTCTCATGGCACGATGGCTAGTGAGAGTACTTTTCCGTAGTCCAGGAAGTAAAAATTGTGTTCCTGAAAAATCCTTTGTCTCAGTGCTGATTTTTCTTTGCGGCTCTGAGCATCTATTTCAATCATCGTGTTATACAAGTTTTACCACAGTTTAAAAAAAATTTAAAAAAAAAAGCACCGTGTCCCTTGGATTGAGTGATGCCAACCTCTCTTTGTCCCTCTGCTTCCGAGTGGCTTCTTCCTGCACCTGAGATTTAATAATAAATCCTAATGCACGTGGCGGCATGCAGCAGTGGCTGCCGTCCCTTGGCAGGGGAGGGCCTGTGAGCAGCCAGTGCTGTGGCCGGCCTCCTGGGCTGCTCCTGGCCGCCTGGTGCGTCCTTCTGGTGCCTGCTGGGCCAGTCTCAGGTCGTCCCTTCCAGCTCCGCAAAACTCGGAAGCCCTTTAGGGCAGGCACTGTGCCTGATGCCCTCTCTGTGTCCCAGGGACTGGTACAATGAGATGACCGTGGAATTGAACAGAACAGAACCGTGAGGTGTCCACCAGTCCACGCCAGAATGGACTGGATTCACCTGTGGTTTTGGCACCAGTTTACACCGTGACGTCTGATTCTGTGCTCCTCCTGATCAGTCTGCCTTCTGGCCGTGTATCCTGCAGTGCAGGCGCAGGCCCTCTGGACTGTGTGCTGTGTGCAGTTTTGCGGACAGAGCTTTTTATGTGGCCAAGGTCTGGCCGGGCATGGTGGCTCAGTCTGTAATCCCAGGATTTCGGGAGGCTGAGGCCAGAGGATTGCTTGATCCCAGGAGTTTGAGAACAGCCTGGACAACATGGCAAGACCTCATCTCTACAAAAAATAAATAAAAATTAGCCAAGTGCGCCTGTAGTCCTAGCTACTCCAGAGGCTGAATGGGAGGTGAAATCACTTGGGCCCAGGAGGTTGAGGCTGCAGAGAGCTGTGATTGCATCACTGGACTCCAACCTGGGCAACAGAGTGAGATCCCATCTCAAAACAAAAACAAAAACAAGGGGCCAAGGCCCTTTCCCAAGATGTCGGGACAGATGTGTGGAGGGGCAGCAGGGGTCTCACGAGCGCCGTGCCATCTGCCGCCGTGCGCAGTCCTGTGGGTGCCGGAATGGACCGCCACAGACCCTGCGGCTGAACAGAACACACCTTCGTCATCTTGCAGTGGAATTCAGAAGCCTGACTGGGTCCCGCTGGGCGATAATCACAGTGTGGGCAGCCTGCGTTGCGTCCGGAGGCTCTAGGGGAAAATCCACCTCCTCGCCTCATCCAGCTTTTAGAGGCCGCCCTGTTCTTTTTTTTTTTTTTTTCCTAAAAAAGAAGAAAGAAAGAAAAAAGGAATAATAATAAAAAAAAAGAATGAAGGAGAGGAAGAAAGAGAAAGAGGAAGAGGGAGAGAGAACGGGGGTGTTGCTTTATTGCCCGGGCTAGAATGCAGTCTAAAAATGGGTATGCCTATAATTATGTTTAATAATAGAGACATGAAAAAAAATGAGGGAAGAAAATAACAAACAAGCAGCCAACCAATATTTCATTGAAACCTGTAAATAGGTGTGATGTGGTACTGATAAGAGTGTATATTTTGTGTATTTAAAGTGGAGAGTTCTATAAATGTCAATTAAGCTTACTTGTTCCGGATCTGAGTTCAAATCCTGGATATCGTTGTTAATTTTCTGTCTCGTTGATCTGTCTAATATTGATGTTGAAGTCTCCCACTATTATTGTGTGGGAGTCTAAGTCTCTTTATAAGTCTTATATATCTGGGTATTCCTGTATTGGGTGCGTGTATATTTAGGATCTTTAGCTCTTCTTGTTGCATTGATCCTTTTATCATTATGTAATATCCTTCTTTGCTTCTTTGGATCTTTGTTGCTTTAAAGCAACTCCTGCTTTTTATTTATTTATTTATTTTTGCTCTCCATTTGGTTGGTAAATCTTTCTCCATCCCTTTGTTTTGAGTCTTTGTGTATCCTTGCATGTGAGATGGGGCTGGATGCAGCACACCGATAGGTTTTGCCTTTTTTTTGCCTGTCTGTGTCTTTGGATTGGGGGATTTAGTCGATTTAAATTTAGAATTAATAATAATATATGTGAGTTTAATACTGCCATTTAATGTTAGCTGGCTGTTTTGCCTATTAGTTGATGTAAATTATGTTGATGCTCTTTACTTTTTGGTATTTTTTAGAAAGGCTGATACTGGTTGTTCCTTTCTATGTGTAGTGGTTCTTTCAGAAGCTCTTGTAAAGCAGACTGGTGGTGATGAAATCTCTGAGTGCTTGCTTGTTCACAAAAGGTTTTATTTTTCCTTCGCTTATGAAGCTTAGTCTGGCTGGATGTAAAATTCTGGGTTGAAAGTCCTTTTCTTTAAGGATGTTGAATATTGGCCCCCACGAGGCCGCCCTGTTCTGTCATAACTCATGGCCCTGCGTATGGCACAGACGTGACTGTGTTCTCGGCCTCAGCTCCTTCGCCGACCCTCCTGCCGCCCTCTTCCCCTGTAAGGACCCCTGTGGTGATGCCAGGCCACCTGGGTATCCAGAAGCGTTTCCCCAGCTGAGGGTCCTTCACTTAATCCCGTCTGTACCTGCAGAGTAACATGGCATATTCGCGGGTGCTGGGGACGCGACACTGACACCTTGGGGTAGGGATCATTATTCTTCCCGCCACACCCACCAATTGAAATCAGTGGGGACGAGAACTGGAAATGGTCCCAGTACGATTCTTTTGTTGCCAGGCTTGAGAGCCAGCCAGGAGCATGCAGGGGCCGGGCGTGGGAATGCGCCACACGTGAGCGTGCTCCCACGGCTCAGCACTGCTTCTAAACGCGGTGCTGCTAATTGGAGCCTGTTTTGGCCACGGCCCTCACCTGCATTTTGGTGGTGAGAGGGGCGTTTTCTGGCTTCCAGGTGAAGTTGGTTACACCTGCTGAGTGTTCAGGCATCAATGTTCACCTTCATTAAAGCCTGTGATGGGTTTTAAAAATCATGGTTGGGCTGCGTGCAGTGGCTCACACCTGTAATCCCAGCACTTTGAGAGGCCGAGGCAGGCGGAGCACCTGAGGTAAGGAGTTTGAGACCAGCCTGGCCAACATGGTAAAACCCTGTCTCTACCAAAAATACAAAAATTAGTCTGGCGTGGTGGTGGAAGCCTGTAATCCCAGCTGCTTGGGAGGCTGAGGCAGGAGAATCACTTCAACTTAGGAGGCAGAGGTTGCAGTGAGCCAAGATCTCGCCACTGCACTCCAGCCTGGCCAACAGAGTAAAACTCTGTCTCAAAATAATAATAATAATAAATTAGCTGGGCGTGGTGTTGTGCATCTGTAATCCCAGCTACTCAGGAGGCTGAGGTGGAAGAGTTGCTGGAATCCGGGAGGCCGAGGTTTCATGAGCCGAGATCACACCACTGCACTCCAGCTTGGGCAACAGAGTGAAAATCTGTCTCCAGAAAAAAAAAGTGGTTAAATATATGTAGCATAAAGGTTACCACTTTAACCATTTTTAGGTGTACAGTTCTGTGGATTAAGTACATTCACACTGTTTGCGACCATCTCCGCCACGTTGTGGTCAGTTTTACGTCATCTTGGTTTAGGCTTCAGCCCCCCTGAGACTCAGACGTGAAGTGTTGCTGTGCAGGTGTTCTGTGGATGTGATTAACACCTACAATCCGCCCGCCTTAAGGAAAGGAGGTGATCCTGAACAACGTGAGTGGGCCTTGTCCAATCAGTCGAAGGCCCGGAGAACAAAAACGAGGTTTCCTGAGAAGAAATTCTGCCTCAAAACAGCAACTTCCACTCCTGCCTGAGTTTGCAGCCTGCTGGCTTGTCTACAAATGTTGGCTCTGCCAGCCACCACTATTGATACTGATATCGATATGTATGTATTAATATCAATATTTCTTTCTGTCGTTGGCTCTGTTCCTCCCTGCCTGTCAGAGTCTGTCTGCTTGCCAGCCTCTCCTATGGGAATGTAGCCAGGAATTGTCACTGTCATAGCTGTATTCAGTCAACTAGTGTGGCACACAGTAGGTGCTTAATAAAAACATAGCTACCTTCTAATTGCTCTGGCGCTCATATGGAAGTGGCATGAACAGTAGATGCATGGGAGAGCGCTATTCCTGGCATCCTGATGGCCGGTGTGCATCTCGGGTAAGTCACACACTATCTTACCTTTGCCCTCTCTCCCTGTTAATGTCACCCGGCCCTCCCTGTTCTAGGTGGCTGCGCTCACTCTGGTGAAGGGAGTAAGTTCTCTGGGAACCTTCATTTGCTGAGTCAATGTGGCCACCTGGGGTTTCTGCCTGGATGTGTTCCTGACACATCTGCCCCGATCTCCAGCCCTGGGTGGACGGCTCCTCTTACGTGTTCCCATTGCTCCCAGGCATTAGCTCTAGTCTCAGACCCCCGACTTTCATTCATTCATTCATCCATCCATCCACTCATTCATTCATCCATCAATCCATTCGACAATCTGTGTTCAGTGCCTCTTCCCATTTAGCACGGGGGATTCAGTGGTGAACAAAAGAGTTGACAATTCCTGCCCTCATGTAGCTTACCTTCTAGTAGGGAAGGCAGACCATACACGAGATAAGTAAGGGACTATACTGAGTGTTAGAGAATATGTGTGTTCAAGAGGAAAAGAACTGCCACAGCAGAGGAGGGTGTGAGGTGGCAGGAGGCCTCATGCATTGGTCAGCTCTTGTAGGGGTAATGGCACATAACAAACACCCCTCAGTTCTGGTGGCTTCCACCTGCTCTCTTGGGTCTGTGGTTTGGCTGGGTGTTTCCGCCTCAGGCATCGGATTGGGTCGGGTCTGCCCCCTGTGCTACCCTTCCGGGGTTCAGACGGAGGGAGCAGTGTCGATGTGGGCGCAGCCTTCTCACGGTGCAGGGCTCAGCTGTGCACACACATTGAATGCCTTTAGCCAGATGTGGCCAAAGTCCTGTCTGCTCACTCTCCATCGCCCAAAGCAAGTCGCAAGCCAAGCAGCAAGTCCGAGGGTGGGACACACTGCTGCAGGGAGCCATGGCAGAGCCACTCACAAGGGGGGTGCTGTGCTTGGAGTGCTTCTCCCGAGACGCACGTGTTGGGAACTTATTCCACAAGGCCACAGTGTTGTGAGGTGGCGCCAATGGGTGGACACCCGGCCCTGGGGTGACTAGTGAGAGGCGGCCTCAGGAATGGACGAGTGCTATCATCGTGAGAGCCGATCCCCTCCTCTCTCTTGCCCTCTCTTTGCTCTTCCACCTTCTGCTGTGGGATGACACACCTGCCAACTTCTCAGCCTCCAGAACTGGGAGGAAATACAGTTCCCTTCTGTATAAAGTGCACAGTCTGTGGTATCCTGCCACAGCAGCACCACATGGGCTCCGAGAGCTGGCTTTTGGTAGAGCCCTCAAGGAAGTGAGTGCACCAGCCATGCAGACACCTGCAGGAAGAGCTGTCTGTGCAGTGGGAACAGGCCGTGCAAAGGCCCTGAGGCAGGAGCGACGTGGCACCTCAGACCCGGGGCCAGCATGGAGGAGCACTGGGAACCAGGGGAGGCTGGATCTGGGTCAGGCACTGAGGGTCACCGTAAATAATTTGGCTTTCCCCCTGGGTAAGAAAGGAAGTCAGGCAAGGTGTGGAGCCTGGGAGGGGCCTGATGCCACCCTGGTTTGAGGGATCGCCCCAGCTGCAGGATGGAGAACAGACTTGGAGGCAAGGTCATAAATAGGAACCCAGGGAGGCAGGAACGGCCCCCAGCCAGGCGGGGGACACTGGTGTCGTGTATGGAGGTGGTGGGTGGTGAGTGATGGGGAACGTCTGGATGGTTTTTCCAGGTGGAGGTGACAGAATTTGCTGGGGAATCAGGGATGGGGTGCGTCTCAGTCCACGTGGGCTACTGTAACAAAATGCTGCATGCTGAGAGATTGAAATAACAGAAACTTATTATCTCAGTTCTGGAGGCTGGAAGTTGGAGGTGAAGGTGTCAGCCGGGCTGGCTCCTCCTGAGGGCTCTCTCCATGGTTTGCGGACAGCTGCCTCCTTCCCGATCCTCACAGGGCCCTTCCTCTGGGCACACACATCCCTGCTGTCGCTCCCTTTTCTCATGAGGACACCGGTCCTACTGGGTCAGGGCCCCCTGCTTATGACGTAATGTGATGTTGATTACCTTTACCTCCTCCTCCCTCCAAATACAGCCACGCCGCGGTCAGGGCTGTGGTGGCTCACGCCCGTAATCCCAGCTGCTCAGGAGGCCAGGCACGAGGATTGCTTCAGCCCAGGAGTTCAAGCCTGGCAACATTGTGAGAAGCTATTTCTTTAAAAAAAAAAAAAAAAAAAAAAGCGTGGTTTTTGTTTGTTTGTTTGTTTTGTTTTGTTTGAGATGGAGTCTCGCTCTGTTGCCCAGGCAGGAGTGCAGTGGCTTGATCTTGGCTCACTGCAACTTTCGTCTCTTGGGTTCGAGGAATTCTCCTGCCTCAGCCTCCCAAGTAGCTGAGATTTCAGGCGCCGGCCACCATGCCTGGCTAAGCTTTGTGTTTCTGGTAGAGATGGGGTTTCACCATGTTGGCCAGACTGGTCTAGAACTCCTGACCTCAGGTGATCCACCTGCCTTGGCCTCCCAAAGTGCTGGGATTACAGGCGTGAGCCACCGCCCCCTGCCGAGAAAGAGGTTCTGATAGCTGGGTTAAGAAAGGCTGTGGGAAGAGCCGGTTTCAGACACGCCAAGTCTAAGATGCTGCCATCTGACACTGCTCTGCCTCTGTGGGGAGCCGTGGAGAAGCCAGGCGAGCTCAGGGTGGAGCTCAGGAAGCAGCACACAGAAAATAGGATGTGATGAGGTCGACCCGCTGATCCAAGTGTGGATGGAAGGAGAGGACAGGAGCACCGAGCCCTGGAGCCCCCGGCACTGGTGGGGATGCGCCGTGGAGGAGCTCGTGGTGCAGGAGAAGCAGGGGACCTTGCATCCTGCAGGCCAGGTGGAGCCAGTGCTCCCGGAAGGGGAGTGGCCCGCCGACAGCCACCCAGGAGGCCGGGGAGGCCTGGAGCAGACTGCCACACTCTGTGATGTGGAGGGCAGTTTTAGCGGAGTCATGGAGACAGAGCCTGATTGGTGAGAACCCGAGGGGAAACTGAAGATGGGCCTGGGCACCTGGCTCACACACATTCTTGTATTCATTGCACTCGAGGACTGGGCTGAGTCATCGTTCACCGTGTGTGACCAGGGCCCCGTGTGGCCTGCTGTCACTCAGTATCCAGTTACCCTGGGCAGAGCACCGGCGCCGTCCCCCTCAGTGAGAGGCCACAGCAACACACACACCTGCAGGCAACCGGCTCACACTGCATGCACCGCGGGGAGCTGAGGCATTTCAGTAGCAGGGTGCTATGGGACATGGGTTGGTGCCTTGGGTGGCTTGGGAAGGGCCGAAGGCTGGGGGTTTGTTTAGATTGGGGTGGTCAGGGCACAGGGGCCAGTAGGTTCTCTAACATGGCAGCAGATGCTCATTTAGCGAGAGGAGAGGCGTCCGGCCCTTCGTGGGCTGTGCAGTGACCTTGCTTTTGTGCTTAGACACGATTCCCAGTGGCCTTGCTTCGTTTCCTTCGGCCATGGTCTCGCGGCTCCTGTCTCAGCTGGTGTTTGGGAGGCTGTTTACATCCTGGAGGAGAGCAAAAGCCTGGCCCTGAACGTCCGGTCGGCTCCGGACACCAGGGCTGTGCTGTGTTCTTTTTTGTCACAAATGAGTTTCTGGACAGTTTTCCCAGCTAGTGCAGACCCACACTGACTGAAAACCAAAATCTTTGTAAAAGAAAAAAGTAATTCCTGCCGGGCGCGGGGGCTCACGCCTGTAAACCCAGCACTTTGGGAGGCCAAGGTGGGTGGATCACCTGAGGTCAGCAGTGCGAGACCAGCCTAGCCAACTTGGTGAAACCCCATCTCTACTAAAAATAAAAAAATTTAGCTGAGCGTGCTGAAAGGCGCCTGTAATCCCAGCTACTCAGGAGGCTGAGGCAGGAGAATCACTTGAACTTGGGAGGCAGAGGTTGCAGTCAGCAGAGATTGTGCCACTGCCCTCCAGCCTGGGTGATGGAGTGAGACCCCATCTCAAAAAAGAAAAAAAAAAAGGAAAAAAGAAAAAAGAACTCCCATGGCTGAGCTTGGCAGCTCACACCTTTAATAGTGCTTTGGGAGGCCAAGGCAGGAAGATTGCCTGAGACCAGGAGTTTGAGGCCAGGAGTTCAAGGCCAGCCTGGGCAACATAGGGATACCCTATCTGTACAAAAAGAACAAATAAAAACGCTCAAACAAAATAACACCCAAGGCGCAGCCATTTCTAGCGGGGGTTATGGTAATTTTAACAGGAACCATCTAAAAAGAGATTTTCTTTCCTTGACCCTAATGTGCTCCCTTTCCTCAAGGCTCTGAGCGCAGCATGATGGTTCACCCTTCCGAGTTAGTGACGAGGTAACCTTCGTGGGTTCACCCTGGTGCGATGGTTAGTGTCACACATCAACTTGGCTGGGCCACGGCACCTGGTTTGGTCAAACGTCCGTCTAGATGTTGCCGTGGACGGCTGTGTGGATGTGATTCATATTTAAGTCAGTAGACTCTGATTAAAGCCGGCGACCTTCCGTCGTGTGGGTGGGTCTTGTCCAGTTAGCCAGAGGCCTGAAGATCACAGACTAAGGTTTCCCAAAGAAGAAGGAATTCTGTCTCCCTCAAGACTGCAATGTGGAAACCCCCTGGGCCCACAGCATGCCGCCCTGCAGAACTGGGACTCGAGACCTCGGTCAGCTCTTGCCTTCATCTCAGCTTGCAGCCTGCCCTGCAGATTTGGGAAGTGGCAGCCCCCACCATTGCACGAGCCAGTGTCTTCAAATAAACCTCTTTCCCTCCATCCATCCGTTCATCTCCTGTCCACCTACCCTATCAGCCCGTCCTGTGGGTTCTGTTCCCCTGGGAACGCTGAGAGATACCCCTGGTTTGGTTGGTGTCAGGGTCTCTGGCATTGGCGATAAACGCTGCAGCTGTCTCTGAGCCCACAGAAGCTAAGGGGCCATTTCTGGGGGGTCCTATTCCCCACCTCTGTTCTTGGGGCTTCGGTCCATTCAGCCACGTGAGAGCCAGGTGTGCCAAATTCAACATCCTCAGTGGGCTCAGCCCCGGCTGCCTGCACCAGCAACCCTCTCATGGAGGAGCCTTCGGTGGCTTTGCTCCTTACCCCGCCTCCCATCCTCTCACTCATTCCTGCTTCCCAGGGTCACCTTCCAAAGGCCCCACACTTGCCTCCTTCTTGCAATCCCCACCTTTGGGGCAGCCAGCAGTCCCCGCAGCCCCCATCCTTGCTTCCCCTCAGAAGCGCTGCTCTCCAGGTGTCCACAGGCAGGAGGGGAGCTCGTTGGCGCCTTCGCCTTGACCAGGCACGTGGAGTCATGGAGCCAGTGCTGGGCTCTGAGTGCACCTGCTTCCGATGGCAGGCCCAGCCAACCTGCATCATCACCCCCGGAGGCAGGGCGGAACCTCTGGGTGGGGAAGGCTGGGCCAAGCTGCTCAGGAACCAAAGGCAAACTGGCCTTGTCCTCATGCCCAGAGCCTCCTCACAGAGCCTGGGTTGATTCCTGGAGACACCACCCACTCCTCCTTGGTGCGTTTCCTCTGTCACTAAGCACCCACTGTCCCACGCCCTCAGCCACATCGCCTGTCACCAGAGGCCTGAGTGTTCCCATCCAGAGGGTGTGAAGAAGAATCGTCTGCTGTGGGGTCTTTGAAGGAGAAGCTAGTACCAGGGTGGGCTAGGACCGCAGATCGGATCATGAGGACTGGCAGCACATGGTGTTTTGTGTAGAAAAGCAAAGGGAGATGTTCTGCGCTCAGATCACATGAGGGGGCAGCAACGTAGCAGGCTTAGCCTGGGCTCTGCCTCTCAACGCTTCCAGGAGCTTCCTGGGAATTTTGCAGATGGTGCCATAGCTGCTTCCTGGCACCCGGATCACGGTGGTTCTGACTGCAGAGAGTTTCTGTGGGGAGTCCAGGGTCCACTCAGGTGAAGCACCAGGACACCCCTGGTGTGGTGACAGCAGCAGTGTCACTGTCGCAGGTGACTCGTCCACAGCTCCTCTCCCTCCTCCAGCATTTGCCTAGGAGCTGTTCATTCCACTGAACACAGCGAATCCCCAGGGCTTGAGCCCCTGCCCTGGCCTGCCTCCAATCATTTTTGGGTCAGGTGGGCTAAGAACAAACACAGTGAGTGTTCAGTCCTGCCCTGTGGAAGCCTCCGTGCAGCTTTGCTCCAGGGGTGTCTGAAAGCCCAGCAGGACCAGCCTTGGTTCCCTCCAGGGCGCTGCGGGAGGAGCCCCAGCTCTTCGGCTAAACTGTGGGATACAGCCATGGCGAGAAAGGAAAATATCCCATTTTCGGGCTCACGCTGAGCGAAGAAAAGACAAAACTAACAGCAACGTAACCACGTTAGAGTTAAAAAAATTAACAGTGGACTAAATCCAGAAGAAAGATCGTAAGAAAGATTCCAGACCAGCCTGGCCAACATGGTGACACTCTGGCTCTGCAAAAAATTTAAAATAATAAATAAATAAATAAATAGCTGGATGTGGTGGTGGTGTGCATAGTTCCAGCTACTTGGGAGGCTGGGGCAGGAGAATTGCTTGAACCCGGGAGGCGGACGTTTCGGTGAGCTGAGATTGCAGTTGGGTGCAGTGGTTCATGCCTGTAATCCCAGCACTTAGGGAGGCTGAGGCAGGCGGATCACCTGAAGTCAGGAGTTTGAGACCAGCCTGGGCAACATGGTGTGACCCGGTTTCTACTGAAAATACAAAAATTAGGCAGGTGTGGTGGTACCAGCGCCCATAATCCCAGCCCTTTTGGAGGCCAAGGTGGGCAGATCACCTGAGGTCAGGACTTCGAGACCATCCTGGCCAACATGGTGAAACCCTGTCTCTACCAAAAATACAAAAATTAGCCAGGCATGGAGGTGGGTGCCTGTAATCCCAGCTACTTGGGAAGCTGAGGCAGGAGAATCACCTGAACCTGAGAGGCAGAGGTTGCAGTGAGCCTAGATCATGCTACTGCACTCCAGCCTGGGTGCCAGAGTGAGACTCCATGTCAAAAAAAAAAAGATATGAGCAGAAATGAATGAAGTAAAAACCCACATACTGTAGGGAAGATCAATGAAGCCTAAATCCCAATCAATCAAGAAAAAAGTAGAGACAAATAAACAAGAAGAGGGATGAGAAAAAGAACAAATTGGGCCGGGCCATCTGAGGTCAGGAGTTCGAGACCAGCCTGGCCAACATGGTGAAACCCCACCTATACTGAAAATACAAAATTAGCTGGGTGTGGTGGCGCATGCCTGTAGTCCCAGCTACTCAGGAGGCTGAGGCAGGACTGGCTTGAATCTGGGAGGCAGAGGTTGCAGTGAGCCGAGATCGCGCCATTGCACTCCAACCTGGGTGACAGAGCGAGACTCTGTCTCAAAAAAAAAAAAAAAAAAGAACAAACTGCACGCCATGCTATGAGGCCGGAGGAGATCACCAAGGCATCGGAGCACCGGCAGGCAGCTGCATGGTCGTGAGTGTGACACAAACATAAAGGAGGATTTCCTCACCCTCAGAAGTCCTGTAACATTAAAAAATGAAATCGGCACATAAAAAAAGCTCCAAGTAAAAGTAACAGTCCCAGATGTTCACCGGTGAGTTCTACCAAGTAGAAACAGTTTCAATTTTACAGAAACTCTTCCAAAGAAAAGAAAAACAGAAGACATGCTTCCCTCACCCCCCATTTTATTTAATTTTATTTATTTATATTTTATTTGAGACAGAGTCTGGCTCTGTTGCCCAGGCTGGAGTGCAGTGGTGCAATCCCTCCTCACTGCAACTTTCACCTCCTGGGCTCACATTGTGGTCCCACCTCAGCCTCCCGAGTAGCTGGGATTACAGGTGCGTGCCATCACATCCGTCTAATTTTTGTATTTTTTATAAAGGCGGGGTTTTGTCATGTTGTCCAGGCTGGTCTCAAACTCCTCAGCTCAAGCCATCCACCTTCCTCAGCCTTACAGGTGTGAGCCACTGTGCCTGGCTGGCCCGCCCCCTATTTTATAAGGCAGTCATAACCTTGGTATCAAAAGCAGATAAGAACAATACAAGACAGAAGAGTCACAGGCCAACTGCATTCAGAGCATAGGTGGAAAATCCCAAACCCACCGTCCCATCTAATGCTCCTGGGAGGCAAGGCTGGGCTGGGGTGCACCCACCCTCCCTGGTGGGAACCTCAGGCTGAGCTGCCCCCATCCCAATGGCTCTGCTTCCCCATGGCTCCCCAAGGGGCCCAGAAAAACACATCAGAAAGTTGGGGATGCGGGGAGGGAGGCCATCATCCTTTGGAGCAGATTTGGCCGCCCGGAGATGAGAAGGAAGAGGCAGTTCTGCAAAGCGCCCTGCTTCCCTTCCTCACTCCCTTTCACTTCCCGGGGATTGTACCTTCCAGCCAAGCATCCACACCCAGACGTCTCCCCCGGCTTCCTCTTCTTGGAAGCCTGGGCGAAGGCTGTAACTCAGCTGGGTTGGTGCCAGTCAGGCAAGATTGGTTTAGCGTTAGACAACTGATTCATCAAGATCTCTGCATTAACATATCAAAAGGGAAAAAGACGTATGACCTTTTCAGCAACGCAGAAGCAATTTCAGACAAAAGATATCTACGTAACAAGCAGAGCAGTGAGCAGATTCTTTTTGGGTCATGATTCAAGCCCATCGACTGTAAAAGAACATATCTGAGACAATCAGGGTTATCTGACGGGGGACTGGGTTTCAGGTGCTCTCAGACGTTGTTAGGAAGCCTGTCAAATCTGGGAGGGGTTTGTGCTTCTAGAAGGAACGTTAGATTTGTCAGAGAAGTACCTGCTATGCGTGGGGGTGAAATGACGTGGTCTCTGCGCTTTGCTTTAAAATACTTCAGCAAAGAAAAAACCAGGGAAGCGGGAAACAGGGCAAAATCCTCCTGATTGTTGGATCTGGCTGATGAGTCTCCGAGGGATCATTGTTCCTTGCACTCTGCTTCTGAGACGGTGTAAAAATTCTTGTGATAAGAATAAACTCAATGAAGTAGCATTTGCTGCCACGGTAAAAGTGACACCCAGTGATGGCAGAGCAAGCGCTGGCCGCAGCGAGAGGGCGGGACGCCACAGGCTCTGTCCACATTGCCCATGGCCTGCAGGTCCTGGCAGTGGGGAGCGCCCAGGGGATGCAGTGAGACAGAATTATCTCTAAACCCCTAAAAGAGGATCCCTCCCCAGCTTACTCCAGCCACCTTGAGGTGGACTTCAGAGGACCTCAGGGGTCCATGGCACAGGCCGCCCGACGCTTTGTCCTGAAAGGGGCTGACGGGGCAGGATTGGCTGAGTGTTCCACTCTGAGGGCAGCTCGGGGGTCTGCGGGGACCATCCTGTCGAACCTGCTGACCTCCAGGAGAGGCAGGGCGAGGGCTTAGGGCAGGCACATTCCCTGCTGAGCCTCCACAATGCCCCATCCGCCCCACACAGGCGGATTTGTGTGTGAGCCCGAGGGGCCCTGGAGTGGAAAATTGCAGCGCGGGCCTTTGTGAGGCGAGGGCAGACTGCTGGCGTGAGGGGAATCCTTTAGATGAAGTGAATGTCCCCTTTGTGTGAGCAGGGCTGGCACTGAGCTCAGGTGCAGTGAGGCGGCAAATCGCTGAGGACAGGCTTAAGCTGGGCACGGACACAATGCCGGGGAGCCGCCGAGGAGCCGTCACAGAGGCTGGAAAAACCTCCTGACAGGGCCCCATTTGCAGAGATAGTGAGAAAAGTGATCTCCAAGGCAGTGGATGTCACACACCACAGACACACACCACACATGTCACACACACACACCACACTGCACACACATGATACACCACATACATCACACACACCACATACATCACACACGCCACACACACCACACATATACCACAGATATACCACACACACCACACTGCGCACACATCATACATCACAGGTACAACACACACCACACCGCACACACATCACACACCACACACATCACACCGCAGATATACCACACACACACCACACTGAGCACACAGCATGCATCACAGATACAACACATACCACACTGCACACACATCATACACATGTACAACACACACACCACACACATCACAGACATACCACATACCACACACATCACATATACAACACATACATACCACACACCACACACATCACACACACACACCGCACACACTATATACCATATGCTGTACACCACACACCACACACACATCACACATTACATATACACTACACACACCACACACATCACAGACACACCACACTCATTACAGAAACCCCACACCACATACACACCCCACGCCCCACACACAACACACACCACATATACACATATACACACCACACTCTGCCATACACTCCACACTACAAGCTCACACATTATGCATCACATATACACCACATACACCCCCACACCACACACATCAAATATACCCCATGCCCCCCCACAAGCTCCCAGACCAGTCGGAGCGCTGCCCTGGCACCCCGGCTCCCACACGTCTGCCCCTCTGGTCTCTTGGCCTCCCACCCCTTCTCTACCCTCAGGAGCCCTGTGCAGCCCACATTGGGTCCTCTGGGCCCCTGGGTCGGGAGGGAGGGTCCCCCTGCGACTTCTCCAGCGTTGCCCACCGCTGGGGCGTCCTCAGGCTGCCAGGCTCCACACCTGGGACAGCCCCGAGGCCCCGGCTACAGGCCCTACTGGTCTGTGTTCCCAGCGAGGCGGCCGATGGCCTCCAGGCCTCTCCCAGGTGGAACGGCCCCCGGGAGGCTGGTGGTCACAGGGGCCAGCCCTGCCCTGTTGTCTTGCTCAGCTCTGGGAGGCGCGTGCCTTTTCTTTCTCTGATCTCTTGGAAATTCTTGCTTTTTCTTCCCTGGGGGGCGAGGGTTGGGCCTGCGGTGGCGCCTCCCTTGCTGGGGTGCAGATGGCCTAGGTGTGGCCTGTGTGGCGGCTGCGTCCGCCTGACCCTGTGGCCTGCGCAGTCCCTGCATCTGTGCGGCGGGACCCAGCAGCAGCGGCCCTGGGTGGGGCTGGGACTCAGGGTCAGGCTGGACGGAGCTGCGTGGCAGCGCTCGGCCCACGTTCTCCCTGTGGCCACCGAGGCCCTGGGTGGGCACTGGCACCTTGGGCGATGCCCGGGTCCTCTCACAATCTCTTCAGTCACCCCCACCCCAGCCTTTGCAGGAAGCTGCGGCTCTGCAGTGCCCCTCCTGCACCCCTCAACCCAAGGCAGATCCTTCGGGGTCCACTGGGCGCTCTGGCCAGGGCCTCAGTCCAGGGCACAGGCAGGGGTGATGGTGACTCTCCAGGAGGCCAGGAGAGCCAAGAGACGTCCAGTGCAGAAGGCCACCCGTTCTCAGGGACGTCCAGTGCGGAAGGGCCGCCCGTTCTCAGGGACGTCCAGTGAGGAAGGGCCGCCCATTCTCAGGGACGTCCAGTGCGGAAGGGCCGCCCATTCTCAGGGACGTCCAGTGCGGAAGGGCCGTGTGTGGCCAGGGCGATCGTGTTTGTGCAGACCCCGGTGTGCCTGTGGCACCGAGCTACCCCGTGCACTCCCCAGGTGGGAGGCTGCAGGACCAGCCTCGTTCCTGCCCTTCCCAGCCCTGCCCTGGGAGTCAGACACTTGACTCCCAGGCCTTGGCTTCCATGCCAGGCTGCCCGGAGAGGCCAGAATCTTCCAGGAGGAAGCCTTGGGGCCTACTGGCCAGGCTCCTGAAGGCTCTCCTGAGCAGGTCCTAGGGCACCTTGTGCCACTGCGCAGGGGTGTGGGAGGCACAGGAAGAAGGTCACCTCACCCTTCAGATGTCTTGGGGCGGACATTTGCTTCGACATCGTCTCTACCCTGGGGTCCCAGCGTGGCTGGTAACAAGGCTAGCTGCAGGCTTCGGCTCCGGCAGACTGAGGGCAGAGCCGGGGGCTCCAGGCCTCCCACACAGCCTCGGTTCTCACACTTGGAGGATTGCAAGGGGCTGCTGGATGCCAGCAAGGAGCTTGGGGGGCCCCAAGCTGGTGGTGCCCACAGGGCATTTGACACCAGAGTAGGTCACAGCTTTGAATATTCCATCCTCCATACAGCAAAATTATTTTCAGGATAGTTATGTAATAATCACAGATAATCATGATTTTCTTGATTCATTCTTCCAAGCAATTAACAGAAAAAAGAATGCATTTCTATGTTAAAGATATTCAAATTCAGTGAATTATTTCACGCATGAGCTAACATCTGAACATCAGACTGCACCTCTGTTTGGGCTCGATTTCACATTTTAAACACAGAATAAAAACACCATGCAGAATGACAGAATTGAAATAATTCCAGCTCAGTTTCTTTGTGAGGGCTGTCGTTATGTGAAATTTCTCCTTTAAGCACAGAACGACGTTGAACCTCCCTGCCCAGTGCACCTGCTTGGACCTGACCTTGAAACCTGTTCCAAGCAAAGGCAGGTGGCTACATCTGCAGTGTAGGGAGTGGCCCCAGGACTGGGAGTTTGCTGGACAATTTCTCACAGTAAACGCTCAGAAAAGGACAAAAAATAAAGTCGTGCTAATGTGAAGATTACAGAAGTATAGTCTCTCCTCATGACTCATGCGTTCCGGATTTGGGAATTCCCTGTGATGTCAGTCTGCCAGGGACACAGACTGGGCGGCTTCAACAACACACGTCTGTTGCCTCAAGTCAGTCCTGCAGCCTGGGAGTCCAAGATCCTGGCCTCGGCAGGGCTGTCTCCTTCCGACGTCCCTTCCTCGGCTCCTAGAAGGGCCTCTGCTTGTTGTGTCCTCACGTGGACTTACCCCTGTGTGCATGTGTCCCCCGTGTGTCTCTGTGGAATTTGTCCAGATGTCCTCTTCTTATAAGGATGCCGGTCCCCTGCACTGACGCTCACCCTAATGACCTCTGTTTAACTTCATTTCCTGAAAGATCCCAGCTCCAAACACAGGCACATTCTGAGGTTCTGAGTCAGTACTACAACACAGGAATTTGGGGGGGACTCCGTTCAGTCTATGACACCTACTTGGTCAAATTTATTTGTAGGCTGGGTACGGTGGCTGATGTCTGTAATTGCAGCACCTTTGGAGGCCAAGGTGGGAGGATCGCTTGAGCCCAGGAGTTCAAGACCAGCCTGGGCAATATAGCGAGACCCTGCCCCTACAAAAAAGTCACCAAAAAAATTACCTGTGGCCCCCAAATCAATACTGCAGAGTTTTCTGGGCATTCACAGATTTGTACGGAGTGCCGAAAAATTCGTCTCTGTGCACATGTTCCTGGCTGAGGTTGAACAGGACAGCACCGTGGCCCCTTGTTTCAGCCTCATGTGGTCAACCAGTGTCCTTTCCGAGGTCTGTTTGGTGCCAGGATAATTGCATTTTGTTTTGTGATTTTGCTTTTTTTTTTTTTTTTTTTTTTGAGAGACGAGTCTCTGTCACCCAGGCTGGAGTATGGTGGTGTGATCTCAGCTCACTGCAACTTCCACCTCCTGGGTTCAAGCGATTCTCCTGTCTCAGCCTCCTGAGAAGCTGGGATTACATGTGCCCGCCACCAAGCCCAGCTAATTTTTGTATTTTTAGTACAGACAGGGTTTCACCATCATGGCCAGGCTGGTCTTGAACTCCTGACCTTGTGATCTGCCTGCCTCGTCCTCCCAAAGTGTTGGGATTACAGGCGTGAGCCGCTGCACCCGGCCAGATTTTGCTTTTTAAAATATTCCCAAGCCCAATGCTGAAGAGCTGCGTGCTTGGGAGCATTTTTAAGGAAGTGAATTAAGCACTTCAGTTAAAATACAGAAAGTGTCCAAACAGATTAAACACTTAATCTAATTATATGCTGTCTATAAGAGGCACTTTAGATTCAAAGATACAAATAGGTTGAAAGTAAAAGATTTCTAAAAATATGCCAGACAAATGGAAACCCAAAGACAGTTTTGGTTACTATTTGGCTACTCGTTAGCTCTGTGCTTGGGGGGATTTTAAACAGCAAAATCACGAACAAAACACACAGAACTACAGAAAGTAAGACAGCTGCAGCGCGTCTCACAGAGGAAATGCGTGTTAGAGAAGCTTCCTTCAGGCCCAGCTAGAGGGCTGTTGGCCGTGAGCTCAGTGATCGCGAATCAACATTTGTAGATTCAGTAAAGCATCTTTACACAGAAACACTCACAAGACAGAGGATGCGTTGCTGGCGTGAGGAGAACATCCAGCCAGAGGCTCACCGGACCCTCACCCTGTGTTTCCCTGGGAGCCATGGTTCCGTAGCCCAGGTGTCACTGATTCAGTGCTCACTGTGGCTTTAGAGAACATCCCTACCTCGAGAATCCACCGCTAGGAACGCAGATCGGTAGAACTCGGCCCCGCAGAAGGGGAGGCGTGTTTTGTGCGGACATGATGCACGTGGACAGTGCTGGGAATCAGGGAGAGGACATTGGCTTGTCTTTGGTTTCCTTCTGGTCTTTCATCCTCCACAGGCAGTGTATCCCGCAGTGTAGTGGCTGTCACCCCCCCGCCCGCCACCTGTGCACTGTGGCTTTGAGGTGGCATCTTCAACACGAGTTCCAGGAGGAGCCCATGTCCAGGGCAAAAGGGTCTTGTTTCCCCAGAATCCAGGCGAGTGGGGCAGGGCTCTGGCAGGGGCTGCTGGCCTCAGCACGTGTTTAATTGTTTGTTTGTTTGTTGTTTGTCTCTACCCAAGACAATCTCAGCTCCGCAAGAGCAGGGACTTCGCTGGACACAGCGTTAGGAGACAGGACTGCACCAGCGTGGATCAATGAGTGAGGATGTTTGTGCAGCGGGCTCCGGGCCAGGGAGCCGGAGTTAAGGCTCCCGAAGATAGCCTGCCTTGAGATGGGGCGGGGAGCAGTCTTGAACTATCCAGGGGGGCTGGGAGAGTCCCTGCCAGATGGATGTGATGGGAGAGACCTCACTGCCCACTACTACCTTTGAAGGTGGAGGAGAGGCTGGCCATGAGCCAAGAAATGCAGGCGCCCGAGTCTGAAGGACCTTGCCCAGCCTTGGTGCCCAGAGCTGTGCAGTTCAGACCAGGCTGGTGTCCAGCCCCAGGTTGGTGCCTCGGCCGCCTCCCTGCCTGCAGTCCCCACTGTTTGACTGACCATGTGTAGGCCCAGCTGTGAGGGAGGACAGCACGTTCCTCCCTCCCTGTCAAATGTCAGGGGCACTAAAAACACCGCCGTCAATGTTCTGATGTTTAAATCATGCTTTGATGCACTGTTTAAAAAAATCAAAATGGGCTGGGTGCTGTGGCTCACACCTGTAATCCCTGCTTTTTGGGAAGCCGAGGCGGGTAGATCACCTGAGGTTGGGAGTTCGAGACCAGCCTGACCAACACGATGAAACCCTGTTTCTGCTAAAAACACAAAATTAGCCAGGCACGGTGGTGGCACATGCCTGTAATCCCAGCTACTCTGGAGGCTGAGGCAGGAGAATCGCTTGAACCTGGGAGGTGGAGGTTGTAGTGCGCCGAGATCAAGCCACTGCACTCCAGCCTGGGCAACAAGAGTGAAACTTCGTCTCAAAAAAAAATAATAATAAAATAAAAATGGGACTGATGCAGTGGCTCAGTTTGAACCTGGAAGGTGTAGGCTGCAGTGAGCTGAGATTACACCACTGCACTGAAGCCTGAGCAACAGAGCGAAACTCCATCTCAAAAATAAATAAATAAAATAAATAAGTAAATCAAAATGAATGCAAAATATTTGTGGTGAACAAACTGTCAACATTTTACACATGTAGGCAGGATGAGGACGACTACCTTCTCCTTTTGCTTCAGGCTCCAGCGTGGCTCTGCCCAGCACTGACCGTGCGTCTGGCCTGGCTGGACTCTCCCTGGGCCAAGCTGCATGCTGGGTTCCATCCCAGCGGCCTCTTCTTCCCCATCCCTGTGCCCCAGAAATAGGTAATAGGTGGTCAGCCCTGCAGAGCCACCCACTGCCCCACCCAGACGCCACCACTGCTTGGATGTTGACCTCCCCGCCTGGAAAGGGGGCTTCAAGCCCCATTCCCTTCTTCCAAGCAGAGTGACCTGGGCATGTGGCTTAACATCCTAAGCTCCTGTTTCCTGGTCTACAAAGTGGGATGACACTGGGGCCTGCTTCCCAGGGGACCTCTGAGGACCCACAGGCAGAGGTCCGGGTAGGCACCCATCACTCCCCCAGCGTTTCCTAGCTGCACCTTAATTTGGCCCTCTAGGGAATGGCTCTTCTGGAATCGTAACCTTGCAGGGCAAAAGCTGTCATTTCAAGATTTTTGGGGATCCCGTGTCTCCGGCCCCATGGAGCACACATTGGAGCCCCCCTTCAGCCCTGATCCCACCTGGGACGTGTCAGGTCTGATCCTCATACACTGGGCATCTGGCCTGTCCTGGCCTCCTGAGCTCACAGGCTGGAGATGAATTTGCAGAGCCCGGGCGTGCCCTGGGTATGTGCTCACTCCACACGCACGAGTCTGTTAGAGGCTGAATAGGAACTGGGAGGCCAAAGAGGACGAAGCACCTCCCCACAGCCTGGACCATGTCTAGAAAAGCTGGCCTGGGCGGGGGCAGGGCTCCCAGGCTGGGGGGAGGACATGGGGAAGGACCATGTTCCCAGGCCCAATTTACCCCAAAATATTAAAAGACTTACAACTAGGAGCGGTCCAGGTGCAGCAGCTCATGCCTGTAATCCTAACACGTTGAGAGGCCAAGGCGGGTGGATCACCTGAGGTCAGGAGTTCAAGATCAGCCTGGCCAACATGGTGAAACCCTGCCTCTACTAAAACAGGAGGCTGAGGCAGGAGAATCGCAGCAAGCGCAGATCATGACACCGCACTCCAGCCTGGGCAACAGAGAGATACCGCCCCTCAAAACAAACGACAAACACACAAACAGAAAAACTGGGAGCGCCTGGACGCTTAGTGGGAGCTGGACAAGGGCCTTGGGTTGAGCAGCAAATCATCACCAGGCCTCGCGGAGAGCGGGACCACGTGGGTGGTGGGGACGTGTGGGCAGACATGTCACCACCCTGGCAGGAGCGACCCAGCTCAACACCCACTGCAGGTCATGGCCCGAGGCTTTCGGTGTTACAGGGGACGATGCCCACGGGGCTGGACGTCCAGGGTGGGCTGCAGAGGGAAGCCCACCACGTGGTGCTGTCACCTCCACACGTCCAGCCAGTCTTCCTGTGGGAGGCATGCAGGCCCCGGGGATGAGCATGAATGCAGCAGGGCCCCCCCAGGCACTGGGATTAGGGTGCCTTTCAGCTTCTTTGTCCTTCTGTCTCCCAGGAGTCTGACAGAGATGCACACTTGTAAGTGGTGGGCATGATGGAGGTTCGCAGAGGCACTCTGCTTTGAACGCCAGTGTACTCTTGCCCAGGCGCCATGAGCCTCAGGATGACCACTCTAACTGCTGTCTCTAACGGGGGTGTGGGCTCCCCTCCTCCCATGAGGACCACCCAGGCAGGACAAGGCATGCGGAGAACTAGCATGGCCCCTGGCACGTAGACCCTGCCCAGTAACTGGGAGATGACAGGCTCCATTGTCGCCCCAGGCGAGTGTGGGACACGCAGCTCCTCCTTGGGTTGTCTGCCCTCCCGGGAGCCCCAGGGTGCCCAGGCGGGCCTCAGCTGAGTCCAGGCCTCGGGGACCGTCCACGCAGCCCCTCCCGGGGCTGGGGGCGGGCACTTGGCCCAGCCGCTTTTCTGCTGACTGGGCAGCCTTCCTCATGAGCTCATGCCTTTCCAGAGAAATCCCTTAATGCCTCCATTCTGCCGGGGGCATATATAGGGAGGGCTCACCCCAGCTCTGCACAGCACTGCCCAGAGGCCCCGCTGACTCCTGCCAGCCTCCAGGTCCCCGTGGAACCAAAGCTGAACATGGACGTGACCATCCAGCACCCCTGGTTCAAGCGCACTCTGGGGCCCTTCTACCCCAGCCGGCTGTTCGACCAGTTTTTCGGCGAGGGCCTTTTTGAGTATGACCTGCTGCCCTTCCTGTCCTCCACCATCAGCCCCTACTACCGCCAGTCCCTCTTCCGCAGCGTGCTGGACTCCGGCATCTCCGAGGTAAGACACTGCTGGCAGTGCTGGCTTTTCCTCGCTGCTCACAGGGTGGTGGCCTTGGGAGGTGGAGCATGATAGACTCTGGTCTTGCTCTGCCAAGCAGGTGGCTTCGCCTCATGTCATCCCTTTGCCGAGGACGGGTGGGAACCTATGTCCCCACTGCAGCCACGCGGCAGTCTCCCATAGCACAAGGGAGAGGTCGGACAAGGGGGCAGCCTGAGGCCACCCTTGTTTTCCTCCGTCAGCTCATGACCCACGTGGGGTTTGTAAGGCACCAGACACATACTGGAAACCCCAAGAGCAGCCCATCCAGGTGAGGGTGGTGGCGAATGCCAGCTCCCGGCTTCCTCTGGTCTCCTGAGTCCCGGAGGCCTGGGAGCAGGGTGGGGGTCACAGTCCTGAAAGCCACAGAGCAGGGGGTCCCTAGCACCACCTCCGATGAGCGCGGCCTGCCCACGGCCAGCAAAGCTCCTGCCAAGTTTACTCGGGTGCCCTGCCAAGGTCAAAAGGAGAGGCAATGGGACCCCCCAAGCCTCCTCTCCAAGCCACGGTTGAGCAGTGTGGGTCTGCAGTTTTGAGGGAGGGCCTGAGTCTTACCCAGCACCTAATAAACAGGGTCCTCCCCAGGACCGCTGAGATAGCCATCAATGCTAGGATGCAAAATGCCTCTGGGAGCCGAGGCCAAGCCAGGGCAGTGAGGGGGCGTGTGGACGCGCTTTTTGGAGAGGCAGCTGTGCCGGCTGTCAGTGGGCTCCGTCCGCATCTGCAGACAGCGTGACGCCAAGGGCAGTGACCTCATTCCACAGGCTGAGCCCAGCCAGCCAGCCAAGATTCACCAGCCAGACGACTGATCTAATGGGCCAACGCAACCGTCATGGCTTCCCCCCACACACCGTAACTAGTAGCAGCCAGCCCATAACCAGCCAACCTGTCTATAACCAGCCACCTGACCACAGCCAAACCACCAGCCGGCCCACCAGCATTCACCTCTCCGCTGGTCCTGAGGGTTTGGGGACAGGTCGAGGCCGTGCCCATTCATCCAGGAGACAGTCACAGGCCCCGAACGCTCTGTCCCACTTGGCATGTTGGGGGAGAGGCCCGCATGGGACCGAAGCGTCTCTGTCCTGACTGCCGGGACCCGCTCTGTCTCCGGCAGCCCCAGCAGGGAGGCGCCTTCGGGATGGCTCCACACAGCGTGTTTGGGTTTCAGGTTCGATCCGACCGGGACAAGTTCGTCATCTTCCTGGACGTGAAGCACTTCTCCCCAGAGGACCTCACTGTGAAGGTGCAGGAGGATTTCGTGGAGATCCACGGGAAGCACAATGAGCGCCAGGTGAGCCCAGGCGCCGACAGGTGGGAGGGGGCGGGTAGATGAGGCGGGCAAGGGGGTCACGGTGGGCACGACGGGGCCTGCATGCCTGCACCTTCAACCCTGGGCGAGGGATGCTCTCAGGGACCCCTGAATCAGGCCTGGCTTTTCCCTGAGGGAGGAGGGGCCATGCCCACCTGCGCACAGCCAGCCTCTCCCAGCGCCAGAGGTCACCATTCCCCGAACAAATGTGGCTCAGGGACCCAGGTTAGGGTCCCTTCCTGGGTTGCTGCACCCAGCGTCGCCAGCTCCATCCCTGTCACCTGGAGGCCAGGTGGTCTAAGAAAGAACCCCAGGAAGGGGGAGTACCTGGGTGGCTGTCTCCCAGCCAATGTCCACTTTCACATGGAACCTGCCTGAGGGAGGCCAGCCCCCGACCATACAGCTGCATCTGCTTGGAACGCTTTACATGCATTGACACCTTGGCCTCACAGCAGCCCTTTGGGACCTGTGTCCTTATTCCAGGGCACAGCTGGGGAACGTGGGGGTCCTCAGCCTGCCGGGTCCCTCAGCTAGTACCGGCAGATGGGCCGGGAGCTTCTCCCTGCTGTCACCCTGATGCCACGCTCCTGCTCGGGTGGAGGCCCTGGGTTTCCGTGGTTTTCAGGGAGCCCAGGCACTGGAGCCCTGGTGACCTGCCTCTCCTGGCCAAGCCAGGAAGCACTCGTGGGCTGTCACAGATGGACAGTGTCCCGTGGGGCCTGGAGAGCAGAGAGGGGCCGGAACGCAGGATATTAGCCAACGTCTTGGTTTATTTTGGCCAGGGTCTTCTTTCAATGGCTGGAGAAGGCAGTGCTGGGGGGTGAACCCTGACCTCCTCATGCACCACCCCTCCCTCGCCTGGGCCCAGTAAAGCCCCCACTTAGGGTTTCACCAGCACAGCCTGGAAAAGGCGTCCTGAGCTCCCAGCTCTTGGTCTTTGCAGCCAGTGGAGGAGGCGTTCAGGCCAGGGAGCTGAGTCTGCAGCTTAGGTGTCCAGCGGACACGTTAGGTTGGGCCTCAGAGACCGGGCTGAAGCAGTCCTGAGGGTCCTGGGAGCGGAAGCCTGGCTGAGGTGCAGGGCCTGGGACAGAATGATCCTGTGATTTTGGAGTGAAGCCACAGAGCGTGAAGAGACAGCCCATGCAGGGAATAGCCCGCAAGTGGCCATGAGGCCAGAGGAGCAGGGACGGGGGGAGCAGGGGCGCAAATCCACAAATCCCAGGGGGCCCGGCCATGGGATGCTCTAGCTGCCCCCGGCCCCTGTGAGAGCGCCCACAGGCCGGCCACCTTCTGCGGGTGGCAGGGCTGGAGGCAGCATCTCCAGCATGGGGAGTGGCAGCCACCTGAGCATCGGCCCCTCTGACTGTGCCCTCCCCGCCCCCCGCCCCCAGGACGACCACGGCTACATTTCCCGGGAGTTCCACCGCCGCTACCGCCTGCCGTCCAATGTGGACCAGACGGCCCTGTCCTGCACCCTGTCTGCTGACGGCATGCTGACCTTCACTGGCCCCAAGATCCAGACTGGCCTGGACACCACCCATGGCGAGCGAGCCATCCCCGTGTCGCGGGAGGAGAAGCCCAGCTCTGCTCCCTCGTCCTAAGCAGGCGTCTCCTGGGCCGGCTCCCCCCGCAGCCCAGGCCCGTCGTCGGGGGAGCACCCTGAGGGCAGGGTGTCTGTCTTCCTTTCTTCCCTGTTTTTCCTTTCCACCTTCTCAGATGGAATGAGGGTTTGAGAGAGCAGCCTGGAGAGCTCAGGGTCTCAGGATGTCCCAGACCCCTCCACCGGCCAGTGGCGGAAGTGACCGCACCTCACACTCCTTTGGATAGCAGCCTGGCTCTGCTGAGGGGCCGGGAGGAGGGGGTGACCTTTGGCCAGGTGCTCCCAACATGAGGCAGCTTCCCTTCGCCTCGGGCCCTGCCCACACCTCCCGGGGCGCGTGGCCGTGGGGCTGGGCTTCCCCTCCGTGCGTCTGTGCTCTCGCAGCCTCTTCTCTCAGACTGTCTCCCTCCAGCCCCTCCATGTAGTGCCTGCCACTCTTGGGTACATGGGATGCCCAGGAGCGTGCAGCCCACGGCAGTCAATAAAGAGCAGGTGACACAAGCAACCCACCGTCTGCTGCTGCTGTCTCCTTGGGGCCGTGAGGGGGGCGCCGGAAGGGAGGACAGTGGGGTCTCCTGCTCCTGTTGGACCCGGTGGCCTCCGAGGGATGAGTGACAGTGTCACCTGTGTCCCTTCCTTCTCCCGAGCTCAAGTGCCTCCCCCAACACTGTGCAGAAGGAGAGGGCTTTGGGGGCAGAGCCTCTGATGGGAAAGGGACTGGGGAGAGCTTCCGAGAGCTGGGGGCAGGAAGGGACCTGGAAGGGGCAGGAGGGGATGGAAGGAGGCTGGGCTCCCTTCTGTGGCCACATTGGCACCAGGTGGGATGCCAGCTCTGGCCTCCTTCTGCAGGGTGGTCCTCTTCTCTCTGGGGTCTGTGGGGCCGTCCTGCTGCCTTCGGGGCTGTGCTTTAAGGGCACTCGTGCTCTTGCGCCGGACAACCCGCTGCAGCCCCGAGCTGCAGGTGGCCAGCTTGCTCTGTCCCCTCCGGGGACCAGACACTGGGCCCTGCGTGTCCCAGCAGCAGCTTTGCCAGACCCTGCCTTGGGGAGGGAGACCCGGCCTGGAGGGCCCTGACCACCTGGTGTGCTCACCAAGGGGGGTCGGGTGGCCAGAGGGGACCTGAGGGGAAGAAGACGCCACGCGGTGGGGGAGAAAGGGAAGAGTGGGCCCTGCCAGCCCCTCAGCCAAGTACAGCGCCCTCCACCCAGGAGGCCAGAGGCACGGTGCCCTGACGACGCCAGCAGGCAATGGGGCGCTGCCTCCGCCCGGGAGAACCCGCCACAGGCTTCAAAGAATCAGCAATGGACGGGCATTAGCGTGGGCTCCCACTGTGATGCCCAGTGACAGACAGCACATGCCACAGCCAGCAAACAACACACACAACACAACACAGGCTCCACAACTCCACACCATCCACACACTCTACACACACACATAAGAGACTCCACAACTCTGCACAATCCACATACTCTACACACACACAAACACAGACTCCACAGCTCCACACCATCCACACACTCCACACACACACACACACACGCGCACACACACACACACACCACAGACTCCACAGCTCCACACACTCCACACACACACACACACACACTCACACACACACACAAAACACAACACAGGATCCACAACTCCACACTATCCACAAACTACACACACACACACACACACACACACACACCCCACACCACAGACTCCACAGCTCCACACAATCCACACATACACACACATACCACAGACTCCACAACAGACAATCCACACACTCTACACACACACACAACACGCCACAGACTCCACAACTCCACACAATCCACACACTCCACACACACACACACCACAACACAGACTCCACACCTCCACACAATTCACACACTCTACACACACACAACACAGACTCCACACACACCCCACACAGACCACACTGAGACTGGCAGTGTGGCCCCTCCCCCTCTCCCCTCCGGGGTTGGGGCTGCCTCCTGCTATACTTTCTTGGCTCTATAATCACGCCCTGCCAGGGTGGTTCTTCAGCTCAGGGGCACGGACGGCTGGGGCCTGGGGCTGCTTTGACTCTGACTCCACCAGGCTGTCCACAGCCCGAGTCCTCGCCCCGCACCCACAGCCCTGCCTCCTCACCCCTGCACCCACAGCCCCGCCTTCTCGCCTCGTGCCATGGGGCCAATTTTGGAGCAGCCCTCCTTGCAACTGCTGACCAGTGATTTCACTGCCATCATGGCTACTGCCAGGTCAAGGGCACTCAGACTCCCTGCAGGCACCAAGCTCACCTGACAGCAGCCTCATCACCTCCTTGTCCAGACGAGACAGGCTCGGGGGGCTCATGCGAGGCCTCAGCCAGCCAGCGGCAAGGCCGGCAGACCTTCCGGCTCCTGCCTGAAGCCATCTCAGTGGGCCCAGGCTCAGGAGCTGCCCGTGCTGGGGCCTGGGGCTGCTTTGCACCTGAGACCACTTCAGACTCAGCAAGTCTGCCAGATGCCCCCCGCACCCATCCCCAGGGGAGGAGGCCACACGGATATGAACCGGAATGCAGGGCGCAGCTCTGGCCACGGTGTCCGGCCACCTCCTGGAATCTCAGCAGCTGCCAAGGCTCCCTGGTGGTGGCTCCTGCCCCACACAGGCCCCGTGGGCTGCTGTTGGGAGAGCTTCTGAAGCCAGGAGGATGCCTGCTCCCCTCACTTCCTTTCCAAGCTCACCTCTGCCTACCTGGTGCCAGGTCTCCTCTGTGGACACTGCTGCCAGCTCCCTGCCCTCCGGGCCTCCCTCCCCCTTGCCAGGCCCTCGGAGGGCATCTCCCCCACTTCCCATTGCATGGCCTGGCGTCTGAGGCTCCTCTGGTCTGATGGCCCCACCACTCCCTGGTAAGCATTCAGGCTGAAGGGGCACTCCCCAGAGAGCCCTGCATGCCAGTGCCAGCCCCGTCCACTCCAGGGCACATGGCCAGCATGGAAAGATGGGATTGGCCAGGACTTCCCAAGCCTGCCAGGCTGGGAGAACCACCCGCAGCACTTTGCAAATACAGATTCCCTGGCCCCGCTCACACCGGAAGACTTAGATTCTGGAGGGTGGAGTCCAGTGAGATGGGCTGTGGCTGCCTCCAGGTGAGCCCTGCAATCAGGCACACGTGGGAGGTGCTGCGGGACAGTGGTGCCTCCTCAGGTGAGGGCAGTGGGGAGAGGTCACCGGAAGCTTCCTCTCCAGGCTTGGGGGCTCGGCTTCTAGATCTCCAGAGGGGTGTCCCTTGTCCCACCGCCTGCAACACTTGGCCGTAGCTATGTGGCTCTGGAGTGAAAAAGATCCATGCTCTCCTCTGCTCCTGTTTTCGCCTCAGGCATCACCGTCTTCAGAAGCATCATCACCACCATGAGCAGCAGCGGGAAAAGCATGAATGGAGCACCTGCTGTATGCCAGTCCCTGTGCCTGCTGCGCTGGTAACGGCGATCCTCATGCAGCCTGCAGCAGCCTGTAGCCTGTTTCTATTGTTAGCTGAGGACACTTAGGTTTGGAAATGGAGTCAGCTGCCCTGTGTCCCCCAGCTGGGGAGAGCTTGGGTCAGGTGCTGTCTGTTTGGCCCCAAAGCCAGGACTCAGGGCTGCTGGGCAGATGATTACTGCCATGTCAGGCGTAAGTGAAAGTTGGGACGCGCTGAGGAAACCTGAGGCACTGGTCCCTTTCTGCTGGTGACCTGCTGGGTGACTGCGGGCAGATCCATCGACCCCTCTGAGTATTCGATGCCCATCTTTGCCAGTCGGCTGAAGCAGGGGACTGAGGAGTGTCGCAGGGAGCCTGGAGCCCCAGCTCCTCCCAATCATCACCAGCGTGCCTAACACTCGCCACCAGGTGGCAGCAGAGGACTTGTCTGGCTGCAGAGACCTTGGCCGCAGGAGACTTGTGAACAGCAGCCTTAAAGGTCACCTTCATTCAAGACAGCGGGAAGCGGCTGCAGCCAACATCTGCAGAGGACCTGGCTCCGGGAGCCTCAGGGCTGGGCTGTGTGCTGCCGAGCTGTGGGAGACCCCCCGACACCCCCACCCCTGGTTAGCTGGTGTCCAGCCGGGTGCACTGAGATGGGGAGACACAGAGCCGGACGCCAGCAGTTTCTTTACCATAAGCAGTTTTGGGGCTCATGCGCTTGTAAAATCAGTTGAAAGAGGAGGCATCACTGTCTGCAAGGCCAGGGCTGTGCTGGGGTTCCCAGGGGTCTGGCGGGGTCTCCTGGTGCAGAATGACATCAGTCTGCGGCTTCCGGCCCAGATAAGCTCTTCCTAGGAAGCCGCTTGTGATGCACATGAGAACAGCCCCATCCTGTCCATATGTGCAGAGGCCTGTGGGTGGGTACGGTGGGAAGTGTCATGGTAGGCAGCCCAAGCTGACATGGTGCTGGGGTCACAAGCCCAGAGGTCCTGCCAGCCAAAGCTGCCTGTGGCTGTCTGAGAGGGGCTGAGACAGAGATGCAGGCACAAGTGCCTGGCAGTGCCAGCTTGGGACAAGGAGGCAACAGGAGAGCTGGGGGTTGAGGGACGAGGAGCTGCTTGCTGGGGGCAGGGCGGTTTCTCTCTGCAGGACAGGCGCCTTCCTCCCGCTCTGCCCTTGGCCTCCAGGATGGGAGCTGAGAGAGGAGTCTCCCCTCAAGGGAGGGGCCGTGATGGGGGCTGGGCGAAGGCTGCCGCTGCCACCAGGCCTCTGTCAGTGTCAGCTCAGGCTGCTGGGGAGGCCGGAAGGCCATGCTCGGTGAGATTTCCTCCAAGAGCCTGAGCTGGGGACCGAGTGTGCAGGGACAGGAAAGGTGGGGGTGCCCTGAACCTGCTGTGCAGGCTGTTCCATTAGAACCGAACAGAAGGAAAGGCGCACAGGCATCCACACTCACACACACACAGTACCACATACATGTATCCACGTGCGCACATGCAGTATGCACATATGCACAAAGCACACACATGCACATAGAAGCAGTGTTCACACAGTGTGCACCCACACACAACACACATGTAAAACACACAAAACGTGCTCACACACCTCATACATGCACACAAATGCACAACACACACATGCAACATGCAAGCACACGTGTACACAATACACATGCATGTGGACACATGCAAACACACAGAAGCACACAAAACACCTACACACACACAAATGCCCACATGCACACCTGCACAAACACTCTCAGAGTCCACAGGAACATGCACACACACGCACATGCACACACACGCACATGCACACACACGTACATGCACACGGCACTAGCATGGTCACGGCCAAGCTCTGTCTGATGGGCTGTTACCTCATTGCATGACTGCCTTCTGTGTCTGATTTGTACCTGACCGTGAGAGACTCCTCTCCACCCTCCAGCTTAGGGGAGCCCCTCCTGTGTGCTGCTCAGCAGCCTCTTTGACATCCAGCTCCCTGGGCCCTAGCATTCCTCATGTCACCTGCAGCCCCTCATTATCTTCCCAGGACAGAGATGGCATGAAGGAGGGGCGGTGTGGGAGCTCAAGGGCACCCCAAGGGCAGCAGAACGGAGGGCAGTGAGGAGGGGCTCCCTATTCCGGGAGCCTGTGAGTGCTGTGCCATTGCAGTGAGGAGACAGGGTCCCTATTCTGGGAGGCCGAGAGTGCTGTGCCTTTGCCTCTGCCAGCAGTGAGAAATCAATTTGAAAAGCATCCTGGCTCTAAAACGCTGCTTCCCAGAGCAACTCTGGCCTCTGAGCAGGGCTCCCGACTGCCCTCACGCAGAATTGCAGATGGCTGGCTGTTGAGGGGACAGTTCGGCCTCCGGGGAAGATACATCAGACCTAGAGGACTGGGCTGGGAGGACAGGACATCCTAAATCCCATCTGCCGCTCGCAGGAACACGGAGACCCCACAATGACCCTGGCAGTGGCTTTCTGATGGTGACAAAAGGCAGCGGCCACCCTCGGAGGAGCTGGCGGCTGACGTATTTCTGACGGCTGGTAATGGCTGAGGGTTGGGCCTTTGGGTGTGTGGGGTGGGGCTGCATGCCACACAGGAGCTCACTCAGGGGTCCTGCCGGCACCTGCTCTGTGATGAGAAACCCAGTTAAGTAAATGGGCTGTGGCCGTGTCGCCTGTGCTGGGAGCTAAGTGGGTGGGGAGCCCCAGCCCTCTCCTGAGCCCCTGTGCTGTCTCTCCTCCCTGCCCTGCCTGTGGCTGTCAGAAAGGGGGTTTCTGGGCTGCTAGCTGGAATCCAGCAGTGCTGTGGGAACTTCCCAGGGCTGCTGAGGCCAACGACCACAAGCTGGTTGACTTAAAACAACAGAAATCCGCTCTGAGGCGCCAAGTCCAAAGTCGAGGTATCTTCGGGGCCGTGCTCCCTCCGAGGCTCGGGATTGAATCTTCTTACCCCTGCAGCGTTCCAGGGTGGTAGAGGCCTCCACGCTCCAGTCTCCGCCTCCACCTTCCCCTCCGTCTGCATCCTTTGCCTCCTTAAACGACATCAGCCATTGGGTTTAGGGCCTGCTGGAATCCAGGCCAATCCCACCCCGATTCTTCACTTAATTACATCTGCAAAGACTGTTTTCTAAATAAGACCGCATGCCCAGGTTTGGGGGTTTGGAACTTAGACACATCTTCTGTGGCACACTATTCCACCCATGACAAGTATGGACGACATCCCTGAGTTCCCGTGCCCTTGCATTTGGGGACGCTTCACATTTGCCATTGTACACGTTCCTCTCAGGCAGCCTCTGAAGTTGGCAGGACAGATACCAACCCATTTTGAAGATGAAGAAACTGAGGCCCAGAAATGCGCTGGGCTGAATGAAGGACGGGAGGTTTGCGGGGGAAGCCCCAGCTCAGCCGCTAGCCAGGCAAGCCAGGGGCAGACACCACAAGCTGTGGCCTGAAGGGCAAGGCTGTGAGGTCCTCTGTGGGAAAATTCCGTGAATCGTTGATTTTTTGGTAAAGTGAGTACCCTGTAGTTGCATTTGTTGAAAAAAACCTACAAAGATTACCCCAAAGCCCCATATGCTCCTTTGCCTTTTTTTTCCCTTTTTTTTTTTTTTTGAGACAGGATCTTGCTCTGTCACCCAGGCTGGAGTGCAGTGGTGTGATCTTGGCTCACGGCAACCTTGGCTTCCCAGGTTTAGGCTATCCTCCCACCTTGGCCTCCCAAGTGGCTGGGACTACAGGGGCATGCCACCATGCCTGGCTAATTTTTGTTTGTTTGTTTTTTAATAGAGATGCGGTCTCATTATGTGGCCCAGGCTGGTCTCAAACTCCTGAGCTCAAGCCATCCACCTGCCTCGGCCTCCCAAAGTGCTGGAATTACAGGTGTGAGCCACCATGCCCCACCATCCTCTGCTTGTAGGCGCTGGGTTTGGACACATCCATTTGGGTGGTCAGGCAGGGGCCACCTCTTCTGACTCCGAGAGCCCAGCCCGTATCCTAACATGAAAAGCCTGTGTTTTGTTCTAGATGTTTCCATGGCAATCCGTGCTGGCTGCTGGCAGACACCTGATGCTCAGTGTCTGCCAATGATTCACCTATTAATAGACTCTCGGGGTAGCTGATGACCTGAGCCCAGGCGATGTCACCTGAAGGTCCCCAGACAATCTCGCCTGGACCCAGGAAATGCTGGGGTCACCTCCTGGGGAGCAATGGCTCTGACGTCATGAGTCAGGCCCCCCACCAGGAAGATGGTCCTGGATCTCGAACCTTGCTCAGGGCACCCCCAAGCCTACGTACAAAGGAGGTCTTGGCTGGGCCCTGGGTACGAGGTGGGGTCATGTTGAAGGAAGGTCCTGGAAGGAGGGGCGCTTGGGAGTCAGTGTGGGTGCGGTGTGTGGGGGCCTGTGGTTTCTGGGTGCGGCCCTGCGTGCACATGGATGGATGTGGAGTCCGAAGTTAAGGGGGAGGGAAGGGGCATTTGTCAACCTGGCACCCATGTGCCCTTGGAAACCTGCCTCCTCCCCCTCATGAGGCCTTGGGTGTTGCACGGATGGGGTGATTTGGGGGTGGGGTCACCTCTGGCGTGGCGGACATCTCAGGAAACAGGCCCTGAGGAGCTGTGGCAGACAGAGCATTCCCCCAGGGCCTGGGGCCATATCGGCCTTCACAGCAGAACTGGGGCCCAGCAGCCCTGCCTCTGGCCTGGGCCAAGCAGATTGGGAGGGGAGCCTGCACCCCGAGGATGGCTTTGGGACCCTGTTGCTGTGATGGTGGCAGCATGACTCAAGGAGCCAGGCTCACTGCAGGCATAAGAAGACTCAGGGTGGGTGCCCACCTTGCTCTGGTGAAGGTTGGGGCCACCCTCCTTCCTCCCTGGGGGTGCTGCTCCCTTCTTCTCCAAGGCTCCCCACTCCGGGGAGGAGCCGGGGTGGCCATGGGGGCCTTGGGTGTGGGAAAGATTCCAGTGTGGCACTCACCTCTGTTTCCACGTCTGTGAAATGGGACGCTGACTCTGCCCTGGAAGAGCCCCCTCCGCTGGCCCTCCAGTCTTCCTCCCACGCAGCGGCTGGAGGGATCCTCACGCGCTCTGAAGGGGCCACGCTCGGGAAATGCACTGTGGACACTTGGGCACCTCGGAACGCCCTGGGGTGTCACTCGCTCCCCAAACTCATCCTCCACTCCCTCACTGTCGGAACTCGGAGAGGGAACATTCCCGGCAGATGGGCTTGAGGTTGGAGATCCCGGCACTTGGAGGGTTTCCCGAGACACCCAAGTGCTGGAGAGGTGTCTGCTCCTCTCGGAGCCATCAAGTCCCACGAGCGCTCCCACGCCAGCAGCTTCCGATGGCCTCTCTGATTCTGAGCAGAACAGGAGCTGAGTGCTGAGCCTCGAGGGCCAGTGTGATCTGTCCTGCCTCCTCTGTCTTCAGCCGACCATCCCATCCGCATGCGGCCACCCTGGCCCTGCCCAGGGCCTTTGACGTGGTTCCTCTGGCCGGAGCGCTTTTCTGCACAGCTCACTCCCTGCTGCCCGGCTGGAGCCCCCATCTAAGGCAGCACCCGCCCCGCACAGCCTCATCTGTGCTGCACCCGCGTGCTCCAATGGGTTTTACGTGAGCGGATCCGCCTGTCAGTTCCCTCCCAGTAGGAAGGGAACCCTGAGGAGCCTCCTCAGGAACTCACACAGAGCTGGGCACCAGGCAGGGTTACACGAACACTGTGGAGTGAGTGAGCGAGCGAGTGAGTGAGGTGGCGGCCAGCCTCTGGGGCTGTGTGCCGTCATGATCACTGAGAGAACAGTCTCCATCCCTCCACAGCATAAGCCTTTCCCCGGCTCAGTGGCTCTCAGCCCTGCTGGACGTGGGAATCACGCAGGAGCTTTGACCCAACTGACGTCAAGGCCTCTGCTCCGCTCCACCTGGAGACCTGCAGGCCCCGGAGCGGCTTCCCCGCAGGCATCGGAGCTGCCTGGAGATTCCAGAGTCAGGAAAAAAGGTTCGGTTCTGTCACTCACTTCAGTTCTCCACTGAAGTTCGGGGGCACTTAGATTGACTGACAGGTTCTGGCAGTTTCCATCAGCCACTCATGCTTAAGAGTCAACGAGTGGGGGTCTGCTTGTTTTTCCTAACACATTGGGTGAGGTCCTCTGAGGGCCTGAAATGTTTTCAAGGTGGTGGGAGACAGAAGAGGTGATTTGGGGACGGGAAGGCCTTGGCGGTGAGTTTTGGAGCCTGAGGTTTGGAGGCTGATGTCTGGAGCCTGGCCGGTGTCTGGAACCTGAGACTGGAGGCTGATGACGGGGCCAACAGGCAGGTGGCCACAGGGTCTCACTGGCTCGTTCTGGCTCGTTCTGGCCATGGGGCCCCAGCGGCCAGCCTGCACTGCCCACTCTGGCAGTGGTTGGCCTTCTTGATGACCTAGAGCAGTGGTTCTACAAGGAGGTCACTGCGCAAGCAGCATCCGCACCTGAATCTGTAGGGGTGCCCCAAAACTGTGGTGGGGCCCAGTAAGCCAGGTGCTCTCAGGTCCTCTGGTTGGCACTGATCCTGTGGTCTTGAACTCGGCCGTGGAAATGGCACTCTTACCGCATTTTAAGACGACGTATCTCTGTGGTGGGTGGTCCCTGAGTGCTCAGCGATGTCTCTTGCTCTGTTTGTCACTCCAGGGTTGCTGCAGAGCAATCCCTCCCCCAGGCACCTGGCGACCGACAAGCCACACTTCCAGCTGACAGCCTGGGGCCCAGGATCCCATCCCGTAGAGGCCGGTGACCACGGGACAGTCACGAGGTCACTGACAGCTGGAGGTCAAAGCCGAGATCCACCAAGAGCCTGGAAAGCACTGCCCAGGAGTGAGCAGACCCTGATCTGTGCTTCCCAGGGTGAGGGGCCCCTGGAGTGTGTAAGTGGTGAATCAAAAGCAGCGAGTGCACTGAGTTTCATCATTTAAAAACGCCATAGCCGGCAAGTGGCTCACGCCTGTAATCCCTGCACTGTGGGAGGCCGAGGCAGGCAGATCATCTGAGGGCAGGAGTTTGAGACCAGCCTGGCCAACATGGTGAAACCCCGTCTCTACTAAAAATACAAAACTTAGTCAGGAATGGTGGCACGCGCCTGTCATCCTAGCTACTCAGGAGGCTGAAGCAGGAGAATCTCTTGAACCTGGGAGGCAGAGGTTGCAGTGAGCAGAGATCACATCATTGTACTCCAGCCTGGGTGAGAGAGTGAGACTCTGTCTCAAAATAATAACATAAAATAAGCAATAAAGTGTTCTCTCATTAATATGTTCTTCATCTTGGTGTCAGCAGACCCTTGCAGGTGCCGTGTAAATACCGGAGTGCAGGGCCCTCTGCCTTTGTCTCGGGGGCGGGCAGGCGAGGGAGGGACTGGCCGGCAGCCCGCCTGCTGGGGAGGACCTGACCTGGGTACTGGCCTGGGTATGAGAAGCAATCTCTACCTGCCAGAGCCACTGGAATGCATTCTGGCCTGGCCAGGAGTGAGCTTCCTGCTTGGGGTGACTTGGTGCCTGGGCCTGTTCCCCACGTGAGGTGTGCCTCTGGGCCCAAAGACCCTGGGGTCCCAGACTCTGAGTGTCTAAATCCCCCTGTGTAGCTGGGCTTCCAGGCCCCAGGGTGCTCAGGCTGGTGCAGCTGAAGGCAGGGCTGGGGTCCAGGAGGACTGGGGGATGGGGTGGGGTTCGAGGAGCCCCAGTGGGTGGGTCACAGGGCATCTGATGCCCAAGCTTCTAAAATCGCCCCTGCCTGGGACAGACTGGGGTCCAGGGCAGGAGAAGACACTGTGCCCACAGCGGGAAGCGGGTGCTGGGGGGGAACGATGCTGAGGGTCCTCTCTCCCACAGCAGGAAGCAGGTGCTGAGGGGGAAAGATGCTGAGGGTCCCCTCGCCCATAGCAGGAAGTGGGCGCCAGGCAGGAACAATGCTGAGGGTCCCCTCGCCCACAGCAGGAAGCGGGTGCCGGGCAGGAACAATGCTGAACGTCTCCTGGCCCTGATTGTTGGTGCTGGATCTTAGTGAACCCTCTGACATTCCTGAGCAGCTGGGTTGAGGGATCCATTTTTTTTTTTTTCCCACCCATCTTGGCTTCCGAAAGTGCTGGGATTACAGGCATGAGAGATCCATTTTGCAGCCCAGGAAACTGAGGCTCCAAGCAGGAACCAGGCAGTGCCAGTCAAGGGAAGGTGAGTTGGGGTGTTGGAAGGGCATGTGGGTGGGGAGGGGACCCACTACATCTTGTCACTTACCTCACCCTGGCTTTTCCGAGAGCCCAGCCCTGGAAGTCGGGGACAGGGCAGGGTGGGGAACGGGGATCGGGGCATTGGCCAGGGCCTGAGCTCCTGCGCCGTGCAGGCTGTATGACTTTGCGAAGCCAAACCTGGGGCGCCTCTACCCTCCTCTCCTGTTCCCCCTCTTCTGGAGCTGGAGCCAGGCCCACACCCCTGCTCCCTGGCCAGCTGCGCAGGCGGGAGGGCATCAGCCCCTTGGGTTTATGCAAGTCCATCATCCGTGGGCTTCGTGCCGTGGGGCAGTGCAGGGACCTGGAATGGGGGTGTGAAAACAAACTCAAACATGCACCAACACAGACGTTTACACATTTGCACATGCACGCACATGTGCTCACACACTTATGTCCACACACTCAAGTGCACACACATTCACATGTGTTTTCTCAAATACACACACTCACATGTGCCCGCCACACTCAGATGTGCACACACGTACTCACACATTCATATACACCCACTAAAATGTTCAGGCAACAGACACTCACAGTCACACGCACGCCCCCTGCCACCTGCCCACTTGTCTGCACATGGTTGCTCACACACCCTCCCCCCAAACACACTCATGAGCACTCTCATGCCCATGGCACCTGGTGTCTGCTAGGCCTTCCTCAGCGCAGCGCAGTTGCCATAAAGACACACACTCCAGACTCCCAGGTGACCATCCTTGGAAAAGCTATCTTGCTGGCTAGTGTCATCAAGATGCTTCTGGCCTTTGCTTTACTAAAACCCCATGAGGGGCTGGGTGAGGTGGCTCACACCTGTAATCCCAGCACTTTGGGAGGCCAAGGTGGGTGGATCACTTGAGGCTAGGAGTTCCAGACCAGTCTGGCCAACATGGTGAAACTCTGTTTCTACTGAAAATACAAAATTAGCAGGGTGTGGTGGGACATGTCTGTAATCTCAGCTACTCGGAAGGCTGAGGCAGGAGAATCGCTTGAACCCGGGAGGTGGAGGTTGCAGTGAGCTGAGATCGCACCATTGCCCTCCAGCCTGGGTGACAGAGCAAGACTCTGTCTAAACAAACAAACAAACAAACAAACCCACAGGGGTCACCTCCAGTGCCTTCTCATCCACTGGGGGAAACGGTGGGCTTAAGGGGGGGGTCTGGGGGATGTTAGAGGGTGGGGCGTTGCTCATGCCCCTGACTTACCAGGAGCCTGCATTGGGGCCACAACCCGTGGGGTGGCCATCATGGGCAGGTGAGAGGCTTAGGAGTCCCCTGAGGATGGGGTGCCCCTTCCAAGCCCTTTAACACAGGAGACCTCAACTTTGGCCATGGGACCGATCAAAGCAGGCCCCACGGGTGGGCAGGTACACGTGGTCCCGACTTCCATGTTCCAGCCCCACCAGGCCTCCCAGGGCTGGCCTTGCCACCCCTCCAGCCCCACTTTGCCTGCCTGGGGTCCTCACCACACTCTGTGCTTGCTGACGAGGTTTGGGGGTCCCTGCATGCCAGGCCTCGCCCTCAGCCTGGGTCTTTTCTTCTGTATTCCTCCCTGGGACATTTCTGCTCCCCTGAGGCTTCCCTGACCTCCACAAAGGAGGCACCCTCTCTGCACTCACCAAGCTCCTTCCCTCTACACAGCACTCGGCATGTCCTGTGCCCGTCTGGCCTGTGGGCTCCCTGAGGGCATGGCCCAGCTCAGTGCCGGGCAGGAGTGGGTGTTCTCTCAAGAGCGAGCTGAACTGCCCAGGAAAAGAACCAGCGAATGGTCAGTGGCTCTGCCAGTCCCAGGAGGGTCAGTGACTGCCCTGCCCATCTCTGGCCCTGGCAGGAAGCTGGGCTCTAGGTGCCAGCAGCCGTGACGTTGGCTGAGTAAGGAAGTGTGCCCTGTGTGCTGCAGATAGACACAGAGGTTGGGCTTGAGGCCGGAGGGGTCCCTTCCTATCAGCCTCAGCTGTGGCCCCCTTTACGAAACCTTCCAACCATCTGAGTTCCCCGCTGAGTTCCTGTGAGTGTTGTCCTTGGGGCTGTGGGCACCAGGAGGCTAAGGGCACCCCTGACCCCAGGCTATTGCCTGAGCTAAGCCCTGCCTGCTAAACTTCTCCAGCGGCACTTTGGCTCCCGTCCTCATGGGCTGTGACCTGTGCCAGGGCTTCCCTGGTGAAGGAAGCTTCCAGAAGATAGCACCTGATTTGCTGGAATCCTTAAGCCCAGAGACAGCCCTTAGGATCTTTGAGTGAAAAATTATGCCTGGGAAGTGAGGTAGGAGGTGGGACTTGACTGGGGGCAGAGCTTGGACACAGAACCAAATTGAGGACCAGCTAAAACAGGGATGAGGGGGAAGCAGCTTCCCGACAGACAGGCCCACCAGCTGCCATGTCAGTTTACCACTGTCATGGCAATGCCAGGAGTTACCGTCCTTTCCATGGCAATGACCTGATGACCCGGAAGTTATCACCCTCTTTCTAGAAATCTCTGCATAATCATCCCCTTAATTTGCATATAATTAAAAGTGGGTGTAAACATGACTGCGGAACTGCCCCTGGGCTGCTGCTCTAGACGCACAGCTGTGGGTCAGCCCTGCTCTGCAAGGGGCAGCACCTCTGCTGCTGCTGTGCACGGCGGCTTCAATACAAGCTGCTGCCTGGCCGGGCGCGGTGGCTCACGACGGGCATCCCAGCACTTTGGGAGGCCGAGGCGGGTAGATCACGGAGTCAAGAGATTGAGACCATCCTGGTAAACATGGTGAAACCCCATCTCTACTAAAAGTACAAAAATTAGCTGGGTGTGGTGGTGCATGCCTGTAGTCCCAGCTACTCGGGAGGCTGAGGCAGGAGAATCATTTGAACTGGGAGGCGGAGGTTGCAGTGAGCTGAGATCACACCACTGCACTCCAGCCTGGGTGACAGAGCGACACTCCAGCTCAAAAAAAAAAAAAAGCTGCCGCCTAACACCACCGGCTCACCCTGGAATTCCCTCCTGGGCAAAGCCGAGAACTCTCCTAGGCTCAGTCCCAATTTAGGGTTCCCCTGCCATGCATCAGAACTGGTTTATTGAGGAGTTCTCAGGACACGAGGCCTGCAGGGAACTGCAGTTGCTCCTCTGGACGGCGTTGCTGTGCTGTGAATGTCTGTCCGGGGAGGTCAGGGCCTGGGTGTCAGCCCAGGGTGGGAGCACCAGCCTCGCCCCGGGCCCACGGCCAGAAGGACCTTGGCCTTTGCTGTCAGGGGCTTTGGCCTGCTCCGTCAAGTTGTCACTCATGGAGACAGCAGTAATCTGAGGAGGAGGACAGCAGGCAAGGTGAGAGGAGGGTCGTCAGCGCCTGCCAATCAGCCAGGTGCGACCTCTGACTGCTCCTCTGCGTCCACAGCGGGCAGGGCGCTTAGCGGTGGGATGGGAGACTCATAACATATTAGGCCCCTTCTCATCTTCAAGGGGCAGAGGAGGAGATGCCACAGCCTGTGTGGTTGTGTGATTGTCCCGTCACGTTGTTGCAGTGATTCAGGCCGAAGAGTGTTCTAGTCCTGGAGCCCTGGCAATCCCAGCAGGTTTCCTCTGAGAACTGAGTTGTTCGCTGTGCTCTCTTCACAGCCTTTCCTTCCCAGACATTCCCCGAGCTTCCCTGTGGTCTGAGCACATAAGAAGAGCTCAATCCGGCCAGGCGCAGTGGCTCACGTCTGTAATCCCAGCACTTTGGGAGGCCGAGGTGGGTGGATCATGAGGTCAGGAGTTCAGGACCAGCCTGGCCAAGATAGTGAAACCCTGTCTCTACTAAAAATACAAAAATTAGCTGGGTGTGGTGGTGGGCACCTGTAATCCCAGCCACTTGGGAGTCTGAGGCAGGGAATTGCTTGATCCCAGGAGGCTGAGGTTGCAGTGAGCCGAGATCACGCCACTGCACTCCAGCCTAGGAGACAGAATGAGACTCCATCTCAAAAGAAAAAAAAAAAAAAAAGAAAGAAGAGCTCAATTCACAGCAGCTCTGTGTATTCCTCCAGTGCCACTAGGGGCCTGAGAGCCGCCATGCTAAGATGGCAGCAAGAGCACGCGTAGCGTCCAGCCTGGGAAAGTGCGGACACGGTGTCCACAGGACAAGGCGGCATCTCCAGCCCTGGCCATGCTGAGGTGCTCCCTTCCCGGGTCCTCTGTGACTGGCCCAGCCCTGACTGCAAGAAAGCTGCTGTGACATTAGCTCCTGCTGGCAGCAAGTGGCCCCCAAACCGAGTGGCTTAAAGCAAGAGTTTATTTAGCAAATGACTCTGCTCTCAGCAGTTGAGGTTGGACACAGCTTGGTGGCTCTGCAGGTCTCCACTGGGCTCCCTTGTGAGTGAGTTCACCTTGGGTCAGCCGGCGTCTCTGCTTCAAGGTTGGCTGGCCATCTCCTGGGTTGCCTGTCCTGTGCCTGGTGGTCCTGCGTCCTCCAGCAGCTGGCCAGGGTATGTGTCCACGGCCCAAGCAAGGGTTTGAGGGAGAGAGTAGCACCCCAAGCCTCGGGAGTCCTAGGCTGGGAACTGGCTACCATCCCTTTTGCTACCTCAGAACAAGGCACAAGACCAGCCCAGATCCAAGGGTGGGAGAGACTCTCCATCTTGGTGGCAGAGCAGCAGAGTCACTGCAAAAGGCGTGGGTATGGGGGGCTTGGGACCCTGGGGCCTAGTGGCCCCCCAGGCTCTTCCCGCCTCTCTCTGGGAGGACCAGGCTGGCCTCCTCCATACGCCTTTGTTTTTGCATTGAACCAATGGGCTGGCCGAGCTGGACACTTCTGCCTGCCACAGGCCACCAGGACTCAGCCTTGTGAAGCCCTCTGAACGCTAGAGCAGGCGCTTGTCATGAGAGCAGGGGAGTGTATGTGTCTGGGGGCCGCGGGGCTGGGTCTTCACTTCCTGTCACCCATGTGCAGTGGGTGGAGGGTGCTTGCTCCTGGGGCCCTGGCAGGGCAGTGTCACTGTTAGCCAGAGGCCGGTGTCCGTTCTCTCTGCCATGATGTGTGCTCACAACACACACGGGTATGAGGTGGGGGAAGAGCATTGTCATCCTAATGGTCTGTGAAACCTCGGGGACCCCCAGCAGCCCTGGGACAGCTTTTCCCCTGTTGGGAAGCCCTGCCCTGGCCAGAGCTGAGTGCCTGTGGGGAGGAGAGGGGAATGGGCCCCCTTGGTTCCTGCCCTTCCCGGTGGAGGCTGTGGGCTCATGGCACCCCACAGGAAGTGGTGTGGGGCACACCTCCCCCCAAACTAGCTAAGACACCCAGAGTTGCCCCATTGTGTAGACCACCCCATGCAATGTCTGGCAGGGCCGATGTTGGGGCTGCCCTGTGTGTGCGGTTGAGAGGGTCTGGAGTGCTCAGGAGGGCTGTATGGCTGGGCAGTGCCCTTGGCTTCCAGAACCTGCTGGCTCCTTTACTGTCAGTGCCGATCCCAGCAGACCTTCCCATCTCCCCACCTCTAACCAGCCAGGCCCCTTCCTGACCCAGGACCTGGGGAAGGGCGTGGTACTCCCAGGTGGGCAAACTTCCCTGGCAAGGAGTGCTGAGTGTGGACCTGTGCACCTCGGCTGTGACACCCCCAGAACTACGTGATGGGGATGGGGCCGCTGGGCCAGAAAACCCTGAAGCCACTTCTGTCTTCATTAGACAAAAAACACAGACAGGTATTAAAAGGGAAAGAGGGAGCCAAGAGTCCACCTCTGAGGGAGAAAGTGGTGTGGCCGGGCTGCATCTTGACAGCCCCAGGCTCGCCACGGTTCTGAGGGAAGACAGCAGAGCAAGCTGAATGGCCTAGAGGTGGGTGTGGGTCCCTGGAGCAGCAGCTTTGAGAGCACATGGCAGGATGGGGACAGTATGGAGTGGGAGGGACAGGGTCTCTGGGGATAGGATGGGATGGGAGGGACAGGGTGTCTCAGTGACATCTCTGCCTGATAAGATGATTCCACAGGTGGCTCAGCAGATGAGGAGTCAGGGGCTGAGTGGAGCTCTGGATACACTCGTGCTTTGGGGCAGATAGGCCTGGGTTACATCTTTGCTAGTTATGGGACCATGGGCAGATTGTCATCTTTAAGTCTTGATGTTTTCTGTAGAGTGGAGCTAATAATACCCACCTTATAGAATTGCTGTGAAGATTATAAATGTAAAACACTTAGCATGCTTACTGCTTGACCCAGAGTGAGTTCTTAATCAATTGTAACATTATCATTAACCCCTCAGCATCATTACCAACACGGTCATCATCGTCATCGTCAGGATCGCCATCACCATCATCATCACCATCACTATGATCACCTTCACTGTCATCATCATCACCATCACCATCACCATCACCATCATCATCACCATCACCTTCACATCATCATCACCATCACCATCACCATCATCATCACCATCACTATGATCACCTTCACTGTCATCATCATCACCATCACCATCATCATCAACATCACCTTCACATCATCATCACCATCACCATCACCATCACCATCACCATCACCATCACCTTCACATCATCATCACCATCACCATCATCATCACCATCACCATCACCATCACCTTCACATCACCATCACCATCACCATCACCATCATCATCACCATCACCCTCACCATCACCATCACCATCACCATCACCATCACCTTCACATCACCATCACCATCACCTTCACATCACCATCATCATCACCCTCACCCTCACCATCACCATCACCTTCACATCATCATCACCATCACCTTCACATCACCATCACCATCACCCTCACCATCACCATCACCATCACCTTCACATCACCATCACCGTCACCATCACCATCACCTTCACATCACCATCACCCTCACCCTCACCATCACCATCACCTTCACATCATCATCACCATCACCTTCACATCACCGTCACCATCACCATCACCTTCACATCACCATCACCATCACCATCACCCTCACCATCACCATCACCATCACTTTCACCATCATCACCATCATCTTAATCATCATCACGATCACCTTCATCATCACCATCACCTTCACCATCATCACCATCGTCATCACCACCATAATTACCATCATTGCCAGGTTAGATTGCCCAAAAGCTACTGCTCCTTTGGTGACCTAATCCAGGGAACAAAAAGCGGGATGCAAGAGTGGATAGGACCCAGCAGTCACCTCTAAGAAGTCTGACCAGGGACTGATCATGGAGTGGGAGGCATGGGGCAGTTGAGGAAGAGGGGGAAGGAGGAGGAGGTGTCAGCAGCCTATGAAGTGGGTTCTGAATTACATCACCAGCAGGCTGACCAGTGGGCCCTGTGAAGATCAGGCTGCTGGTGACGTCCTGCTGGGCAGACCCACTGGAGTCATGACCCCCTGAGGCGGGATACAATGAGTCAGTGAGGGTCTGAGGGGACTAGCTGCCCCGGGTGTTGGATGGGAAAGAGAGTTTCTAAGAGCTATGAGTCCTTTGTGATGACCTTCTCAGTTCAGAGAGGGTCAGGCCCAGAGCACAGTGAACTGGCCTTGTGTGTGTGTGCCTGTGCCCGTGTGTGCCTGTGTGTGTATGCGTATGTCTGTGAATCTGAGTGTGGTGTGTGCATGTGTTTATGGTGTGTGTGCATGATGGGTGTGTGTGAGTGCATGTGTGTCTGTGTGTGGGTGCCTGTGTGTGTATATGCATGGTTATTTCTATGTATCTGTGTATGGTGTGCATGTGTTTGTTTTCTATATTTGCATGTGTGTCTGTGTGGTGTGTGTGATGTATGCACGCACGTGTGTCTGTGTAGGGTGCCTGTGTATGCATGTGCGTGGATGTGTCCATGTACCTGTGTGTAGTGTTTGTGGTGTGTGCAACATGTGTTTATTTATGCATGTGTGAGCACCTGTGTGGTGTGTGTGCATTTGAGGGTGGGGGTGGCAAGTTGAGCCTGAAGGGTGAGAACAGGAGGGTGAGGCAGCTGGGAAGGACAGGGAGGTGTGGGTCATCCCTGAAGTTGATTCCTGGAAAGTGGCTGGGGTCTGGTCAGGGTCCTCAGCTAGGATGCTGGGGCCAGGAGGCCTGGCGGGGCAGAGCTGTGTGGGGGTGGGGCTGGGGGAACTGTGACTTGGAGACTGGGGAGATGGCCCAGTCAGCAGCACAGGAGGATGAGTGAGGAGGCTGAGTGAAACCTTTGTAGGGGCAGCTGCGGGCAGAGGTGGACGTGAGAGGGTCTGCTCATTCCCACCATGGCTGTAGGCACCGTCCTGCTCAGCTGCCATCCTGCACCCTGCGGCTGCCTGCTGTGGGCTGCTGCTAGTGCTGTGCCCCCACAGGGCAGAGGGCCCCTCGAAGTGAGGGGAAGATTAGTGTGCACCGCAGGTAGTGTGTGTGCATGCCCAATTGTGCATGCGAGAGGGGTGTGTTTGTGTGTGTGTTCACTGATGTGTGAGTGTGTGCACATGTCCATGAGCTCGTGAGGCTGGGTTTGTGTGCAAATGACTGTATATGTGAGTACCGTGTGAGTGTGGGTGTGTCCCTGTGGGTGTGTATGTGTGAGAATATTTGTGTGTATGTGAGTGTGGAAGCCCCTGTGAGTGGTTGTGTGTGAGTGTATGAATGTGAGTGTGTCCCTGTGAGTGAGCCCCCTGTGAATGGGTGTATGTGAGCATGTGTGTGTGTCCCTGTGGGTGTGTATGTGTGAGAATGTGTGTGTGTATGTATGTCCCTGTGAGTGGTTGTATGTGAGTGTATAAGTGTGAGTGTGTCCCTGTGAGTCCCCTGTGAATGGGTGTGTGTGAGCATGTGTGTGAATTCCTGTGTATGTGTATGATGAGCATGTGTGTATGTGTCCCTGTGTATATGAATGTGTGTGCACATGTGTGTGAGTCCCTGTGTATGTGTGAGCATGTGTGTGTCCCTATATGTGAATGAATGTGTGAGTCCCTGTGTATGTATGAGCACATATGTGTGTCCCTGTGTGTATGAGTGAATATGTATGTGTGGATACATGTGTGAGTGTGTACGAGTATGGCTGTCCCTGTGAGAGTGTGTGTGTGTGTGAGTGTCCCTGAGTGGTTGTGTGTGTGAGTGTGGCTCTCCCTGTGTGTATGTGTGAGTGTGTGTGAGTATGGCTGTCCCTGTGTGTGTGTGAGTGTGGGTGTCCCTGTGAGTGATGTTGTGTGTGTGAATGGGTGTGTGTATATGTGTATGAGTGTGGTGTCCTGTGAGTGGTTGTGTGTGGGTATGTGGGTGTGTGTGAGTGAGTGTGTGTGGGTGTCCCTGTGAGGGGTTGTGGGTGTGTGTGGATATTTGTGTGTGAGTGTGGCTGTCCCTGTGTGTGAATGTGTGAGTGTAGGTTTCCCTGTGAGTGGTTGTGTGTAGGGGTATGTGTGTGTATGAATGTGGTGTCCCTGTGAGTGGTGTGTGTCCCTGTGAGGGGTTGTGTGTGTGTGTGTGTGTGT
>NW_022436948.1:3229398-3241401 GCF_009761245.1 Sapajus apella | reverse complement strand
TGTGTGTGTGTGTGTGTGTCCCTGTGAGTGGGCCGCTGAAAAGAAAGTGGCCCTGAGCCCAGGTACATGGTTTTGCAGGGAACTCACCCGCGTTAGTGGGCCCTTGGTGGCAAATGTCCAGTGTTAGCAAGACAGGCCGTGGCTGGAGCCAGACGGGAGACTTTATTTTGTCAGCAGATGCCAGTGCTGAGTGGCCTGTGCCTCCGTCTGGCCTCGAGGCATTTGCTGAACTTCCGGCTCACCCAATTCTCCTCCCAGGCCAACTCTGGGGCCCCCTTGGGCCCTGCTAGGCGCAGGCTGCCACTGAGGGAATGTGGGTGGGCTGGCAGCTTCTAGGAAGGCTCTGCTGCATGGTAGAGGCCCCAAGGTCCCCAGACAGCTCAGTACCCTGGCCTTGTGGCCACCCAGGTGTCCCAGGCCTGAGCTCATGACGGGCAGATGGCAGAAGGCATTCCTGCCATCCTTGCAGTTCTCCAGGGGTTCTGAGTGCTCAGTGCCCACTAAGCGGCAGTGCTGATGGGGCAACCCACACAGGGTCCAAGCTCGCCCCTCACTGCGTGTGTGGAATGGGCTCGCAGCACGGCTTGTGCCAGTCCAACAGGCAGGGGCCCTTTAAATGAGTTCCCGCGCAGCCCACCGGGGTCTGGCTGATTGCTCAAGCTGCCTGCTGGAGCTACACCTGCTCTAAATTGTGATCAGGCTAAATTAGATGGAAAATATGCAAATGCAGTTGGAGCTTTTTGGCAAATTAGCATGCAAGCGGGTGGAGAAGAGGCTTGCCGGCGAGGGGGAGCACCCGTATCGTTTGACTAATTATTGAGGCAGTCAAATTAAGACAGTGGGCTCGCCACCAGGGCGGGCTTTAAAGGGGGAATTATTTCAGCTACATTTTCTCATTTTCTGAGGCTGCCTAAAAAAGCCAAGAAAACATACTTTCCTGCTGGTTCCTCCGTTGAATGGGTGAAAGTCGGACAGCTTTCTCATGCTCAGAGCCCACAGACGCTCCTTGGTCAGCCTTTGATGAGCATAGACTGGAATATAGAATGCAAAAATGGTTTGAGCTGGGAGGGCAGGTTGATTTGGCTGATGCTGCTGGGGTGCAGCCGTGGTCAGGCCCTGAACCGGGTGGTGCATGCTCAGGAAGAGATTGCTGGCCTCCATTTGTGTCTGGCGTGTGCGTGGTGGTGTCTTAAAGGCACAGATTGCACCTGGACGGGCTTCGGTTGTTACCACTTGTGAGTGACCACACCATGGGGATGAACCAGCAGAGAAGACCCAGTCCCACGAAGCCAGGCTGAGTGCTGTGACCGAGAGTGGCAGCGGTCAAGGCCAACGGCATGTCGGGGATACCCGTTGGGAACAGCCAATCAGGCTCTTGTCGTTTGGAGCAGGTGAGGAGCCGTCCCACCCCACCCCAGCCTCTGAAGCCTCATGCCTTCCTCTGCATGCTCAGGGCACTTCGGCATGGATGTGACCCTTGTATTGCCGATTCTCACAGTTTCTGGTGCATCCTTGTTGGAAATAGATGTTGGAAATAGATGCTCGGAGCCGCAAAGAAAAATCAGCACTGAGACAAAGGATCTTTCAGCAATGCAATTTTTACTTCCTGGAGTGCAGGAAGGGTACTCTCACTAGCCATCACGCCACAAAAGTACAATGAACAAAGGAAAACACACAAATCTATTTCTTACGCATTTGGGGCCGTCCTCACTGCTGTGTCTGATCTCCCTTGGCTGGAGCCAGACCTCACAATCTGAACCAAAATCATTGGCTAACAACTTAAAACTTTTCTAAACAGGTAAACGCAGTGGAGAGCTGGGACATGCCTGTGAGCACGTCCAGCACAGACATCTTGGTTAAAGCACAAGGACATAGAGTGTGCTACGTGCCTGTGAGCATGGCATGTCTAACAGCTACGTAGGATAGGGCTTCACAAAGTTATTAGCATACTTACTCTTTAACAAGAAAGGAAATTTAAAAAGGAACTTTTCTACTTCCCACAATCCTTCTTGATCCCGTCGGCTGCGAAGATTCTGTCTTACGCCTTCCTGTGTTTTGACTTCCCCTTCTGCCCTTTCTCTCAAGGTCGCCGTTTGCACACAGCAGCCGCTGGAGGGGTGAGCTCACTGGATTCCGTGCAGGGCGGGTTCCTGGGTGGGGCATCGGATGCTCTCTCTGAACGACTGGGTGGCAGGAAGTTACCCCCAATACACAGAGGCCTGGCTGAAGCAGGGCCAGGCTCCCTGTGACGGCGTCATTATCTGTTTACCCTTTGATTTCAGAACTGAGCTAAGCTCCGTGGTTCACGCTTATTTCCAGAGATGCCAACAATCTGCTCTTCCCCGAGTCCCCACAGGTGTGCACACCTGCGGCTGAACGGGCCTTTGGGAAGCCATCGTCATCAGGTAGGGACCTCCTGCGCTGGGCTGCGCCTGCGTGCACCTGTCTGGAGCAGGGCTGTGGGGTGGAGATGTCAATCACCTCACCAGAGGAGGGCTGGACCGGACCCAGAAACATTTTCCCCCGGGATAGAACTTGAAGGCGGAAAAAAGTCACATAAATGTCAATGTAGCTAATTAACAAGAATCCATGAAACAATCTCTGTCATTTTCCAAGTCTACTGTCCTGTGGCACGTAAGCAGAGGTCAAAACAACAATGGCAACAGCAATGACAAATGACACAGGCTGCTGAGATCTGCATCCTGTCTTTAAGGACCTGACAGTTTTGAATCGTCCGCCAAGGCCATTGCCATGGTTGGAGAGGTCGATGCGTCATCAGCACAGCTGAAACAGGCAACTAGGGAAACACAGGAGCCTGGGGGAGACGGGACCCCAAGTCGCCGCAAATGCTTGATGAGGAGACACGGGAAACCATGACTTTAAAGCAGGAGGCAGCTTCTGCACAGAATAGACTCACATTTGCATTTGGGGACGCGCGTCTGCTCACTCTGGGACCTCCACGGTTCTGCATGCATGTAGACAGGGGCCATTTTCTATTCTTGGAAGACCTGGAAGCTTATTTTATTTAATTTATTTTTTTGAGACAGAGTCTCACTCTGTTGCCCAGGCTGTAGTGCAGTGGTGTGATCTCAGCTCACTGCAACCTCCACCTCCCGGGTTCAAGCAATTCTCTTGTCTCAGCCTCTCAAGTAGCAGGGATTACAAAAAATACAAAAAATTATTGTATTTTTTGTATTAGCCACGCCCAGCTAATTTTTTGTAATTTTAGTAGTGATGGGGTTTCACCATATTGGTCAGGCTGGTCTCAAACTTCTGACCTCAGGTGATCTGCCCTCCTTGGCCTCCCAAAGTGCTGGGATTACAGGTGTGAGCCACTGCACCCGGCCAGAAGCTTTTAGGAGTGTAAACCAGGGATGGGTTTTAGCAGATCTCTTGTCTTTGTGGGTTATGTTTTCTTTACATTAGATGTTTCTTTCTTCACTTCCTGGAAGAGGTACCCATTCTTTCCAAGCATCAATTAACGAGACAGAAACAACAAAAGGCTGGGAGAAAACACATGGAGGGAAGCTGCCATTGGTCTGGAAGCTGTGCCACGCCGTGCACCGTCTTCCTTCTGACGAAGCACCGTGTGCTGCCATATCAGGTTAAATCAACTTGACCAAGGACTTCTAGGTTCCAGGAAAATGTTAGTTTTGCTAACCTTCCTGCTGATTATAAACTCTGGACAAAATGAAAACAACCATTATTTGAAAGCATTGGAAAGTGACATAAAGCATGAAAAAAAAAACAAAAAAACCCTAAACTAGAGAGGTATGACCCTTGCAAAAAAGGGAGCCATGCTTATCTGGGTTTTGTTCTCAGGGCCTTCTTCAGACTGCCCCATACGGGATGGATCTAACAGTAGTTTTGTTGGACTGAGAGGTCAGAGGTCAGAGGCCAGGGTTCAGGGCTGCCAGAAAAGAGGAAGCCACAGAGAGGGGAGCCCCTAAATCAAGCATAAATTTCCCTGAAACCCTTGGCTGATCCCTAAAGTTTGCATGTCCTGGTCAAGACTCCAGAAAGCCCAGAAAGCAGGGACAGCTGGAGGCTAACAGCTGAGCAGACCTTTCAGCATCTGGCCAGTGTCAGGAAGACCAAGTTTGGAGTTCATGTTCCACCAAGTTAGAGGAGAGAAATGATAAGCACCTTGGGCTTTTCATCAGAAACCCTGGGATACAGTAAGTTTTTCTATGTGCTGAAATAAAGTCATTGTTAATTATATAGTCAGAAGACAGAAGGATACTATATTCAAACTGCTGAGAGAACAACCACTCCTCTACATACCCAGCTAAACTATCATTCGAGAATGATAGCAAAATAAAGATGTTTTAGATACACAAAAACTAGAAGTTCACCAACAACATACTCTCACTAAAGGACTTCTATTTGATGTTTTTTAAAAAGATCTAAAACATTAGTCAGGTGGAATTTAAAGATGACCAGGTTTTTGTGATAATCTGGAGAAATATTTAGACTTTAAGTTAGTGGTGCCTGCTAAAATTCAAAAAGACACTTTTCAAAATAGCTGGAATAAAGGAATTTTACAAAATGTTTAATCAATGCAAATCAACATGGGAGAGGAGAATAAAGGCATAGAAAAAGAGGATGCACCCTAGGAAATGTGAGAATGCTGTGGCTTTTCTTGTTCTGTGTGTTTTTTGTTTGTTTGTTTATGTTTTTGAGACTGAGTCTTGCTCTGTTGCCCACGCTAGAGTGCAGTGGTGTGATTTCAGCTCCTCTTCCTCTCAGGTTCAAGCAACTCTCCTGCCTCAGTCTCCCAAGTAGCAGGGATTGCAGGCATGTGCCACCATGCCTGGCTAATTCTGTGTTCTTAAAGGGGGTCAAAGGCAAAAGCCACCTGATTGTGGATGGGAATGTTTTGCAAATGTCCACAAATATTTGCCCAACCAATTGTGCTCCAAAGGCGTATATTTTGGGTAGGGAATGAGGTCTTAGAGGCAGGTGTTGGCTGTCTCTTGAGTAGTTGAAACCTGGGCTTGGAGTGGAAGAGCCACACTCAGGGCTCTCTCACTGTTGTGGGTAAGGTCACTCCTGGGCAGGAGGAGGCTGGGCCCCCGTGGAAAGCAGGGTTGCTCACATCAAGTTCCCTTCAAGGACCCCAAGCTTTCAGGGAGGCCTGGTGCATGTTCCATCCCTGGGAGGGATCTGAGGGAGTGCTCCGTGCCCTGAGATGGACCAGAGAGGCAGGGTAAAGAGAAGGAGGCTCACCTCGAGAGGCTGAGATGCAACCTGCAAAAGAGGACAGCAGCACCCAAGCCGAGCAGGCAGAGTGGCCACCACCCCAGGGGCATGCTGTGGGCTCAGCCAGCCTTTCCCAAGGGCCAGGGAGGGCATCTGTAAATGCATAGACCCAGATGTGTGAGATCTGAACACCAAAGGCAAGGTGGTCTGGCGTGTGAGGATTGTCTGGGACATCTGAGAGCTGGGTTGTGGCTAACACCATCATCTGGTCCATGATATTTCGACATGGACTTTGCAATCATGTCTCCGGCCTCCCGTCTCCAGCAGCTCACCCACTGTGGAGTAGCTGTGTTGCTTTGGGATTGAGTCTGCTCTGACTGTGGGTTCAGGGATGGATCAGCACCTGGTGTTTCCCTAGACAAAGGCCGGCTCAGGCTGGGTGATCAGTCCAGGCTGCTGAGCTGCAGGAAACGTGAGTGTAGCTCTGGGAAGAGGCTTCCCCTCCTGCAGACAGCATGGGAAGGCGACCTTTCTCCCTCCTGGTCTGACATTGTCATGTGCAGACCTGGAGTGTGGCAGCCTTTGGGCAAAGCCCATGCGCGGAAGAGGGCAGAGCTGGGGAAACCCCTGAGACAGGGAACCACGCCCACCCATCTCTGGGTTTTTCTGGTTCTGCCAAATCCAGCTGGGGTCGGCCTTTCTGTTACACGCAGCTGAATGCGCCCCCGGGTGCTGGTGGCAGGGGAGTGAAATAACTGCTTGCACATCACCCTTCAGCAGGTGCTTGTGACAGCTCACTCTCAGGTTGGCTGAAGGCCTGGCCCTGTGTCGTCCAGTGATTACGATAGAATCATTGCACTGGATGAGCCACGTGGCAGGCGATTGCCTGCTCAGCATCAGAACCCTCCGTTATCCACCGGGGGGTCCTGCGGACCCACTCACTCACGGGTGCCCTGTGAGGAGGTGAAGCGAGGGGAGAGGGGACTGGGCCTGACACTCACTGATCCTGAGTGCCGACTAGGGGCCAGGTATGGAGCAGCAAGAGGCAGGTAAGACTGTCGCCCTTCCACACTGAGGAGATAGGCTCCGGAGGCTGAGTGCCTGGGCTGGTAGCAGGGTGGAATTCAGCAGAGGCTTCTGTTTCCAAAGTAGGAGCCAACATTCTTTCAAGACTGGGTCTGCCCCGGTTCTCCATACCCTCATGGTCATTATTCAGCCACTCAGCAATCAGACACCTGGGGATCAGGTACCCAGGGCTATTTTCTGTGAAGACCTATTAAAATACTCATGTGCTCCATGAATTCTCCCCGTGCTGAGGGCTTTTTTCTCGTGACCCTCCGGGGCAGCTGGTGCCAGCTCCGTGCAGGCCTCAAGTTTTATTGACTGGGTTGGTCCTCGGCCTCATCTTTCCGTGGCTCCATTCCCCGGCCACCCCACACCCTGACCATCACTCTGAGGGCTGCCTGGGTCCTGCTGTTACAGGTCTTGTGCCATGTGCACTGTAGCTAGCTGAGCAGCTGAAGCCCCATGGATGGGGTTGAGTCCAGGGCTTGGCCCCACGGGCCACTCAGGCCAGTCCTGGGTTCTGCTGGGGCTGCCCTGGACCCCTGGCAGTGCCAATGCGGTCAGCACCTGGGGACCTTAACTGCAGGACAGTGTGCAGTACAGTGCAGGTGCCCTGGGGAGGCCAGACAGGCCTGAGGGGGCTGCTGGAGCTCCTCAGTAGGGACTGGGCCCACTTCCTTGAGTCACAGGCTCATGCATGCAGCTCAGAGCAGGAATTAAGAGGTGGGATTTCTGCCTCTGCTCAGCCCCTGACCCACTGAGGCCACCCTGGACCTCCATTTCTTCATCTGTGACATAATGGACTCAGGTGGGTTTGGAGGATCAAGGACACCTCTGAAAATGTGATCAGAAGACAATGACTCATTTCTAGGCACACACATGCACACACACACACACAATGCACACCTACATGCCCATGAGCATACACACATGAACACACACATACGTACACACATGCACACACATGCATGAACAATACACACATGCACACAACACAAACACACATACACAATGCACACATGCATGCCCATGAGCATACATGAACACACATACACGTACACACATGCACACACATGCATGAGCAATACACACATGCACACAACACAAACACACATGCACAATGCACACATGCATGCCCATGAGCAGATACACATGAACACACACACATGTACACACATGCACACATGAGCAATACACACATGCACACAACACAAACATGCACACAAATGCACACACATGCATGAGCAATACACACATGTACACAACACACATACAACACACATGTATGTCCATGCGTACACATACATGAACACACATGCACACACATGCATGAGCAACACACACATGTACACAACACACACAATGCACACATGCATGCCGATGAGCATACATACATGAACACACACATGCAATGTACACACATGCACACTGCACACATGAGCACACAGTGCACACATGAGCACACATGCATGAGCAATATACACATGCACACAACCCAAAAATGCACACACAGTGCACATATGCATGTACACACAGATACATACATGAATGTACATACAGGCAAACACATGCACACATGCACTACACCCACAAACAACACACTCACACATGTGTACACACAGGCACACTTACTTACACTTAGGGAATGTGTGGGCCGGGGCAAACTCATGCATAGATCCCAGGGTCAAAGCCTTTAGATCTTTCCCAGCTGTGGTCACATCTCATGGGTGGCTTGTGAAATTAACTCAGTGGGTCTCCACCAGCATTTTTAAAAAGGAGTAGGATGGTGTGGAGTGGAAATATACTCTGGTTCACAACTTTTACCTCATTGCCACACACACAGGTACACACATACGATGCACGTGAGTCATGGTGTAAATTATGTTTCCCACTGTGGGCCATTTGAGTCTGGAAAACAGAGCCAGGACATCCCCCAGTGGGGCAGCTGGCTGGGCACCCTCACTCCGTGCCACCCTCAGACCTAAACAGTGGGATGTGGGGTGTCTCTCCACTACCTGGGGAGGGAAACCCAGCTCATAGGAAGGTTACTTTCTTTTTTTTTTTGAGACAAAGCCTTGCTCTGCTACGCAGGCTGAGTACAGCAGTGTGATCTCAACTCACTGCAACCCCTGCCTGCGGGGTTCAATCTATTTTCCTGTCTCAGTCTCCTGAGTAGCTGGGACTACAGAGGCCCGTCACCATGCCTAGCTAATGTTTTGTATTTTTAGTAGAGACAGGGTTTCGCCATATTGGTCAGGCTGGTCTCAAACTTGTGACCTCAGGTGATCTGCCCTTCTTGGCTTTCCGAAGTGCTGGGATTACAGGTGTGAGGAAGGTTACTTTCATTTCCTGATGTTTACGGTGCGGTCTCTCCTGCTTTCTTTTTTATTTGATTTACTTTTCTAATTCCGCTAGTTGAGGTCTGAGAACATCTCCTCTCTCCTCTTCCCCTCCCCTCCCCTTCCTAAGCTCCTCTTCTCTCTTTTCTGTGTGCAGAAACTTTAGCCCCATGCCTTCCTGGCCCCTTTGGTAATTGTACCAGTTGGCAGCCTTGCTCCTGTGTCCCTGTGGGAAGCTTGGCTCGGCTGGGAGCCCTTTGCAGTGGCAGAGCTCCCTCCTGGCCCCCACCAGCTCTGGGAGGATCTTGCATTTTACAGAACACCCATGCCAATCTCCCTTGGCAAGCTCATGGTGTTTCTCTGCATTTGCCAAGAAATGGAGCAAAATCCAACTCAGTTTCCTGGGCTCTTTGAGGACGCAGGAAAGAAAAGAATAATGGCTCCACATCCTTTCCCTGAACTTTCTGTACTCACTGTTTCCTTCTATTTGTCTATTTTTTGCACTAAAATCACAGGGCTTTCATTATTTGACATCTTTCGTGTATAAATACAAGTTGTCCCCACACTACTGCTTTTTCAAACATTTTTGTGATTTAAAACAATTTTATCTTTATTGTGAAATATATACTACATATAGAAGAGTACGTACAATACGTTTTAAAGAATGGGTAGTCAGATGAGTGCAGTGGCTCACCCCTGTAATCCCAGCACTTTGGGAGGCTGAGGCAGGAGGATGGCTTGAACTCAGGAGTTTGAGACCAGCCTGGGCAACATAGCAAAACCTCATCTCTACAAAAAACAGAAAAATTAGCTGGGCATGGTGGTGCATACCTGTGATCCTAGCTACTCAGGAGGCTGAGGTGGAAGGGTTGCTTGAGCCTGGGAGGCAGAGGCTATATGAGCTGTGATGGCCCCATTGCACTCCAGCCTGGGTGACAGCGTGAGACCCTATCTATCTCAAAAAAAAAAAAAAAAAAAAAGGAAAAAAAAGAACGGGGAGTGTAAGGCAACCCAGGAGCTTGGACACGCCCATCCCTCTCCACGCCTGAAAATTACCAGAATCTGCACTCAGCATCTAGCTTCGCCACGTCCACGTCTGCACTCAACACTAAACTCTGCACTCGGCACCTAGCCGGCGTTGGAAATTCCCACTGCACTCAGCACCAGGATCTGCACTCGACCCTAAACTCTGCACTCAGCACCTAGCCAGCCATTGGAAAACGCCACAAAAATTTTAAAAAAGCCCCGCCAAAACCTGCCCAATAGCATATGGCCCCATCCAGCGCACTCACTGGAAGTCCCACCTACCTACCTATAGCAGCTTGCCACGTCCACGTCCTGTTTCTCCACAGCCAATCAGAGCGCCTTCCCTCCCTATATAACCCCACGCCTGAGAGGAGTCAGGTGCGACTTCTCTGGCCCCCTTTCCCTGGACCATAGAACCTCGCCCAGGAGCCAAATAAATGGTCATCTAATTGTTCTCATGCAGGCCTCAGTTTCCTCATTTTAAACTCGGCAATAAACCTTACAGAGAATAAACCTTACAGGGAGCCTCTTCCGAGCTTAAGAAACATAACATTAACCAGAACCTTAGAAGTGGCCTGTGCACCCTCTGGGATCCCATCTCATTTATTCATTCATTCATTTGTTCATTCATTCATTCATTTGTTTGTTCATCCATTCATGCATGAAGCAAGTCCTTACTGAGTCCCTGCTATGTGCTGGGCTTTGTGCTAAGCATTTGGGGTATAGCTGCAGACAAAACAGGTCAAAACCCCTGCCTGTGTGGCTCTGCATTTTGCCCTGCAGGTAAGAGATGTTTTGACTTTCTGTGATGTTCATGCCTTTGCTTTGTCTTAGTGTTTCCATGTGGACATGCACCCCTAAACAGCACCATGCCTCGTTTTGTGGTTTTGGAACTTGCAGGAAATGAGATTATACTGCATGTACCCAGATGGGATCACTTCTCTCCCTTGGTCTTTCCTTGCGTGTGAGATTCACCCTACAGCTGTGTGGGGTCATGGGTCATTTTCACACCTGTATATAGTGTTCCATTGTTTATCTGTTTATCCATTCTGTTACTGGTAAACATTAGGGTTGCTTCTGATTTTTGACTATTACAGAAAATGTTGCTGCAAGTGTTACGATACGAGTCTCTCTGGGTCTCAGGGTTGGATCGCTGTATCAGGGAGTGTACCCGTGCGCAACTCTACCAATGATGGCAAATGGTTTTCCCACATGGAGTTCCAATTGCAGTTCGTCTGTGAGTTACGGTCTGCTAATTTGCATTTCCCTGATTATTGATAAGGCTACACATCTTTTCTTTTTTCTCTTTTGTAGAGATGGGGTCTTGCTATGTTGCCCAGGCTAGTCTTGAACTTCTTGCCTCACTTGATCCTGCTGACTTGGTCTCCCAAAGTGCTGGAATTACAGGCATTAGCCACCACACCTGACCATCTTTTTGTCGGTTTAGTATCTTTTTGTATTTTGTAATTCTTCCTGTATTTTTTCTTTTATGAAGTCTTTTGCCCATGATTTTCATCTTCTGGCTTTCTTTTTTATTTGCAGGCATTTTTAAAAATGAGTGGTTGTCTGTTGGGATGACTTTGCCTTCGCCCTGCTGGTGGGGCTCTCAGGTTGCTTGAGCCTGGGAGGTGGAGGCTACAGTGAACACTCACATGCCCAGTAATTGTCCCTTAGGTGCGGACCCATGTGAGCCCCAGCCCTTCCCTGTGGACGTCCAAATTGTGCTGTTAGCCCTGGTCATCCATGGTCTGAACCCTCCTCCTTATCCCTTCCTGAAACAGGAACTGGGCTGGGCTCTTCACAACTGCAGAGGTGGGGGTGGGGTTCACTGCTTCCTTCTGGGGTCACTGCCACTGTCAGGGTCATCCCCCTACCCCGCCACAGCTCAGCCTGCTTGAGTCTGGGAGCTGCAGCATTTTCCCTCCCTTCCCACCCAGGCCACACAGCCGAGTCCACACTACCCAGGAGCCAGTGCTGCCCCCACCTCAACCACTGTGCCCACCTGGAAGAGGGCTGGCATCATCTTGGGCTGATGGTCACATTGGCCTCCCGGGAATGGTGGCACCCCTGTGGGCTGCCAAGGCCACTCCCAAGGGGCTGTGAATTTTGACTGTGCTGACACACACACCCCTCACATGCACACCGTGGGCACCCTGTAAAACACAACAGCAGCACTCCTGTTGCTACCCAGACCCCAGGGCAGGGCACAAGAAGCCTTGATTTAGAGAGGCCAACTGGAATGCCACAGCCCCAATCCACTCCTGTAATCCAACCTCAGCCCACTCTTGTAAATCTAACCCAACCCACTCCTGTCAATCCAACCCCAACCCACTCCTGTCAATCCAACCCCAGCCCACTCCTGTCAATCCTA
>NW_022436948.1:3206524-3229388 GCF_009761245.1 Sapajus apella | reverse complement strand
CACTCCTGTCAATCCAACCCCAGCCCACTCCTGTCAATCCTACCCCAGCCCACTCCTGTCAATCCTACCTCAACCCACTCCTGTCAATCCTACCTCAACCCACTCCTGTCAATCTAACCACAACCCACTCCTGTCAATCCAACCCCAGCCCACTCCTGTCAATCCAACCCCAGCCCACTCCTGTCAATCCTACCCCAGCCCACTTCTGTCAATCTAACCATAACCTACTCTTGTCAATCCAACCACAACCCACTCCTGGGAATACAACCCCAACCCACTCCTGTGAATGCAACCCCAACCCACTCCTGACAATCCTACCACAACCCACTCCTGTCGATCCAACCCCAACCCACTCCTGTCAATCCAACCATAACCCACTCCTGTCAATCCAGCCACAACCCACTCCTGTCAATCCTACCTCAACCCACTTCTGTCAATCCAACCCCAAGCCATTCCTACTTCAACCCATGTCTGTCAATCAACTGCAACCCACTCCTGTCAATCCTACCCCAGCCCACTCCTGTCAATCCTACCTCAACCCACTCCTGTCAATCCTGCCTCAACCCACTCCTGTCAATCCAACCCCAATCCACTCCTGTCAATCCAACTCCAAGCCACTCCTGTCAATCCAACCACAACCCACTCCTGTCAATCCTACCTCAACCCACTCCTATCAATCCAACCCCAAGCCACTCCTGTCAATCCTACCTCAACTCACGCCTGTCAATCCAACTGCAACCCACTCCTGTCAATCCTACCCCAGCCCACTCCTGTCAATTCAACCGCAGCCCACTCCTGTCAATCCAACCCCAGCCTACTCCTGTCAATCCAACTCAACCCACGCCTGTCAATCCAACTGCAACCCGCTCCTGTCAATCCAACCCGAGTCCACTCCTGTCAATCCAACCCCAACCCACTCCTGTCAGTCCAACCCCAACCACTCTTCCAACCCACTCCTGTCAATCCAACCCCAACCCACTCCTGTCAGTCCAACCCCAACCACTCCTCCAACCCACTCCTGTCAATCCAACCCCARCCCACTCCTGTCAGTCCAACCCCAACCACTCCTCCAACCCACTCCTGTCAATCCAAACCTGCTGGAAATAAGACAGGGGGCTCAGCACTCAGCAGCATCCTCATCAGACCTTGTGGTAAATGGAAAGATTTTTCTTTAAAACATGGGTTTTCTGGCTGGGTGCTGTGGCTCACACCTGTAATCCCAGTACTTTGAGAGGCCAAGGAGGGTACATCATGAGGTCAGGAGTTCGAGACCAGTCTGGCCAACATAGTGAAACCACGTCTCTACTAAAAATACAAAAAATTAGCTGGGTGTGGTAGCATGCCTGGCTAATAATCCCAGCTGTAATCCTAGCTATTTGGGAGGCTAAGGCAGGAGAGTTGTGCGAACCCAGGAAGCGGAGGTTTCAGTGAGCCGAGGTCGTACAACTGCACTCCAGCCCGGGTGACAGTGCAAGTCTCTGTTAGAAAAAACAAACAAACAAAAAAACCATTGGTTTTCTGATGTCATTTTGCATAGAGTGGACTGCTGAGGGTCACTGAAGGTTGAGAGAGAGAATACATGACAGGAACAACCATTTCAAATCCAAGGAGAGGTATGACATGTGCAGGTGACAGGGGCAGAAGGAACAGGGCAGTAGGTGGGAGGGACGGGGGTGGCCAGTGCGGGGAGAGGAAGGGGAGGACTTCCAGTGCCTGGAGGGAGGTGACCCCTCTCCGTTAAAAGAGACCCCCTCCCTCCTGGGCTCAATCCCATAATTAGCAGCAAAGGCAGCTGGCCAGGGATGGCAGCTGTACGGGTGTGAAATGGTAGCAGTGCCTCAAGCATTTTCCTCAGCACCTTTCGTCATTAGCCATTTGTTTCCTCCCCACAACAATTAGTGCTAATGTGACATGTGCTCATTTTTATATGGGATAAAACTGCCACCCAGTGCGATTTGGTGCAAATGAGTCGAACCAGACAGGCTCGCCCTGAGCTTCCTCTTTTGTTTCTGGAGTGAGTCCTCCTGCTGGGGACTTTTCTCACCAGGCACTCAGGGGTACTGGTGCAGGAGCTCTAGACCTGAGTGGACTCCAGCAAGTCCATTAATGCAGAGCTTGCATCCCCCCAGAGCTCCCACCAACCCAGAGCCTCTACCAACCCAGAGCTCCCACTAACCCAGAGCTCCCACCAACCCAGAGCTCCCAACAACCCAGAGCCTCTACCAACCCAGAGCTCCCACCAACCCAGAGCTCCCACCAACCCAGAGCTCCCACCAACCCAGAGCCTCTGCCAACCCAGAGCCTCTGCCAACCCAGACTTCTACCAACCCAGAGCTTCCACCAATTCACAGCTTCCACCAACTCAGAGCTCCCACCAACCCAGAGCCTCTGCCAACCCAGAGCCTCTACCAACCCAGAGCTTCTACCAACCCAGAGCTCCCACCAACCCAGAGCCTCTACCAACCCAGAGCCTCTGCCAACCCAGAGCTCCCACCAACCCAGAGTCTCTACCAATCCAGAGCCTCTACCAACCCAGAGCCTCTACCAACCCAGAGCTTCTACCAACCCAGAGCTTCCACCAACTCACAGCTTCCACGAACTCACAGCTTCCACTAAGTCAGAGCTTCCACCAGTCCAGAACTTCCACCAATCGGGAGCTTCCACCAAGCCAGAGCTTCCACCCAGGGCTTTCACCAACCCAGAGCTTATACCAATCCAGAGATTCCACCAACCCAGCGCTTCTACACAGAGCTCCTACCAACCCAGAGCTTCCACCAACCTAGAACTTGCACCAGCCCAGAGCTTACACCATCCTAGAGCTTCTCTCAACTCAGAGGTTCTGCCCAGAGCTTCCACTAGCCCAGAGCTTGCACCAAGTCAGAGCTTTCACCAACCCAGAGCTTCTTCCAACCCACAGCTTCTTCCCAGAGCTTTCACCTCAACCCAGAACTTCTGCCAACCCAGAGCATCCATTAATCCAGAGCTTCCATCCAGAGTTTCTGCCAACTCAGCTTCCACTAAGCCCAGAGTTTGCACCAAATCCAGAGTTTGCACCAACACCAAACTTACTTCCAACAAACCAGATTGCACCAACCCAGAGCTTTTGCCAACCCAGAGCTTCCACCAATCCAGAGCTTCCACCAACTCAGAGCTTCCACTAATGCAGAGCTTCCGCCAACCCAGAGCATCCACCAACCCAGAGCTTCTTCCAACCCAGAGCTTGCACCAACCCAGAGCTTCCATTAACCTAGAGCTTCCATCAACCCAGAGCTTCCACCAATCCAGAGCTTCCATTCAGAGCTTCTGCCAACCCAGAGTTTCCACCAATCCAGAGCTTCTGCCAGCCCACAGCTTCCACCAGCTCCAAGCTTCCTCCAACCCAGAGCGGGCACCAATCCAGAGCTTCCACCAACCCAGAGCTTCTGCCAACCTAGAGCTTCTGCCAATGCAGAACTTCTGCCCAGAGCTTGCACCAACCCAGAGCTTCTGCCAACCCAGAGCTTCTGCCCAGAGCTTCTGCCAGCCCAGAGCTTCTGCCAACACAGAGCTTCTGCCAACCCAGGGCTTCCACCAACCTATAGCTTCTGCCAACCCAAGGCTTCCATCAGCCCAGGGCTTCTGCCAACCCAGAGCTTCTGCCAACCCAGAACTTCTGCCCAGAGCTTCCGTCAACCAAGAGCTTCCACCATCCCAGAGCTTGCACCAACCCAGAGCTTCCACTAAACCAGAGCTTGCACCAACCCAGAGCTTCCACTAAACCAGAGCTTGCACCAACCCAGAGCTTGCACCAACCCAGAGCTTGCGCCAGCCCAGAGCTTACAGCTCAGTCTCTGGAAAGGGGGGAACGGCTGTGTGGGTGGCATTCGTTCCAGGTGTGACTCTGAGGGGATGGCCAGGCTGTGCTGTGCTTACTTTCCAGAGGGCAAGAAGGAACAACCCAGGGACTAGGGCCACACACACACACACACATACACACACACACTGCACAAATCACACACACACATCACACACCCAGCACACACACACACTGCACAAATCACACACACACATCACACACCCAGCTGCACACACACACACACTGCACAAATCACACACACACACACTGCACACATCACACACACTGCACACATCACACACACACACACACCCAGATATACACACACACTGCACACATCACACACACATCACACACCCAGATATACACACACACACTGCACACATCACACACACATCACACACCCAGATACACACACACACACACTCTGCACAAATCACACACACACACTGCACACATCTCACACACACACTGCACACCACACACACAGTGCACACGTCACACACACACATTGCACACCACACACACTGTGCACACCTCATAACACAGACACTCACACACACACACTCGCATGATGCCTTCTCCGTGGCCAGGAGACGTGAGGCCTGTGCCTGTGCCCGTGCCCCTCTGTCTGGGGCCTGCCTGTAGGACGGTGTCCTCCTGAGACTGGGCTGCATGGACGCGTGTGGGGCCAGGTGTCTGAGCCCCGTCCTCCTGGCCGCCACTCCTGTGGTGCTGGTGAGGTTGGGCGGCCAGAACTCAGTACCACGGCCCGGGCCTTCAGCAGCAACTTGGATTCTTCACTGCTCTGGCGCTGGGCATCCCACAGGGGGTTGGGGGCTTGGGCCTGGCGAAGCCCCTCCCGGCTCCAACAGGGTCCTTGGAGGGGGGCTGGCTCTGCAGTCCCTTCCTCACCTTAGGAGGACACCCACCCCACTGGCTCAGGACCACTGTACAATTGGGTCTCACCCTAGCACTGCTCCACGGGCCCCTCTCCAGACGCAGCTCCCCTGCCAGCAGGGTTCTGGGGACAGCCCTGCTCTGCAGCTGTGGCCTCTGGGCCCTGCTCTGTGCCCTTCTGGCTGCTTCCTGGTGTGGATCTTGGGGCCTCTGGGCTTCCCCAGATGTCTGAGAATAGAATCAGCTTCCCTCCCTCCTGGTAGCAAACCTCATTGATTCAGTCCCAGGACCCTCCAGACGCTTCTGGCATCTGGGCCCGTCCATTCCCACCAACAACCGCGTCATGCCAGCTTCCTCCTTCCCCTCTCGGGAGAGGAGCCATCCTCGCTGGCCTTCCGGAGGCTTGTGGGGCTGTGGGATGGAGGATCCTCCCTCTCAATGTTCCTTCCGGTAAAGCCCCTCACCTATGTACAGAGTTGGTTCATTTGACACCTATCATGGGCACCTGGGTCCCTACCCAGGGCTGTGAAAACTGACCTTTTTCTGGAGCTGGCTGATGTGACCACCTGGGCCATTCAAAGGAGTCGGGACTGGTGTGTGCCCGGTGCATTTAGAAGCAAAGAGGAGGGGACAGGAGCTGCTGTTTCCTAGAAGAATGGTCGGTGATGACGGCCTGCCTGCTGCAGTGTGGGAGGAGGACGTTCTTGCGGACACTGACCTTCAAGCTGGAGCCTGGAGGCGAGAGGGACTCTGCCACACCCAGGGTGCGCCTCCCACCTCGTCATTGCTCAGGCCCCCTTCACCCTTTGTGCTGTGGGGAGGGAACCAGCTAGAGACAGTGTCACGCTGCATGTGACAGGAAGGTGACATTCTGGTCTCAGAGCCTGAGGCTGATGCCTGTGGGGCAATTTCAGGGGAGCACAGAGAGGGGGCCCCAGACAGCCCTTTGCAAACAGAGGCAGGGTCAGGCCAAACCGCAGGGACAGGGGGCAGGTGCAGGATGGAGTCTGAGGTCTGGGCCTGGGCTCAGCCTGTTTCAGCTGCTGCTCAGATGCTTTCTGCAGAGGGGACGTGTCCCCCTCTCCACCCATGAGTGCATTCGCATGTGGGGCACTGCTCCCGGCTGAGACCAGGGTTTGGCTCCAGTGGCTATTTTTAGGTGGTTTTTCCTCTGTGTCTCATCCCCAGCTCTCGGCTGCTGTGCCTTAGTGGTGTTCCCATTCCTCCCTCACAGCAGCGGTCCTGTGGTTTCAGGGGCAAGCGGGGGACGTGTCCCCGGGGACTGACTCCTGCTTGCTCCCGAGGGGCACTTTGGCAGGGCGGACGTTGGAAGCTGAACGCAGAGGAAGCATCTGGAAGCAGAGCCCTTGGCCTCAGCCCCCTGTCCTGGGTGAGTCAGGATCTCTGCTGGGGAGGGCTCTGGGGAGACAGCTCTGCAATCCTCTCTTCTCGGTTCACGAAGAGCCAGGCCTGGGTTTGACCTTCATGCATGAAGGAAGGAAAGCGGGTGGAACAGCCGTGGACGTGGGGGCAGATCAACTAGTCAGCAGTGGCGACCGTGGACTTGACTTTCACTGGAAGCTCAGAAATACTTTGGTCATGCTGTCAAATCTTGTTATCTCTGAAGGGGAAGTGGGGAGCTTCCTTTGTGTCAGGGCAGACAGGAGGTGTGGCGGGAGGCCAGGGGAGGCGGGTGCCTGCACTGGGTTCTGAGCAACCTTCAGGGAGGAGGGGGCCTAGAAGGGCAGGAAATGGCCAGATGTTGTTCCGAAGCCCCTTGGACAAGGGTCCTGGGGACAGGAGAAGCCCTGGATGGTGTCAAATAGAAAACCAATCTGGACTTAGGAGGGACCAGTGGGTTGTGGGAAAGGAAGGGGAGGGAGGGGGCCGTGGGGAAGGGGTCTGACCTGAGGCCCCCTTTTCACAGAGGGGTTGGCTGCGAGATGGAAGCCCCTTCCCAGCTCCTGGCTGTCTCTTTAAATGTCTTTTGAGTTTCAGTTCTCACTATGAAATGTCTCGTTCGTTTGGTGTTTACTAGTCCATTTCCTTTTAAGCAAAGGAATTTTTCCCTCGCAGACACCCTACAAGTCACCAGCAGCAGGTGATTCACTGCTAGAGTCAGGCGTCCACTCCAGTGAACTTGAGAAGGGCTAGGGTTGAGGGGCACAAAACATGGCAGCCGAAGGCAGGCCTACTTGGCAGGGTTTGTGGGCATCTTTCTCTAGGGAGGGCTGTGGGCACAAGCGAATGTCTAGCACAATTGTCTTTTTTTTTTTTTTGAGATAGATTCTTGCTCTGTTACCAAGGCTGGAGTACAGTAGTGTGATCTTGGCTCACTGCCTCCTGGGTTGAAGTGATTCTCCCAGCTTAGCCTCCTGAGTAGCTGGGATAACAGGTGTGTACTACCATGCCCAGCTAATATTTGTGTTTGTGGTAGGGATGGAGTTTGTGATATTGCCCAGGCTGGTCTTGAACTCCTGGACTCAAGCAATCTTCCTGCTTCAGCTTCCCAAAGTGCTGGGATTACTAGCATGAGCCACAGCATGTGGATTGCAGTTATCTTTAGATCTAATCAGATATTCCTGAAATTTGAGTTTACGAGGATCTGCTAATTCAGAAGGAAGTTCTTTACTCCCAAAACCACAGAGCCCTGCAGTGGGTGTGAGTGTGGCCATAGACCCAGGTGACTCTCTTCAACTGTGGCTCATCAGGAGTCTCATTCATGGGAAATCCCAAGTTCATCCACTTTAGGGAGAGCCACATATTTGTAAATTCTGCCTTTTACTTTTTGTATTTTTGAGAGAGGGAGAAAATACGTTCACGCAAAGTAACGAAACGACAGCTGTTAGAAGGGTTTTGCATGAATCCCTTATTGTTCTGCTCTGCAACCGACTTGGCCGCTAACCCTGGATGGCCACACCCAGACCTGTTCCCTCCTCAGGCCCAGGAGCTCCTGGACACTCCAGGCAGCCTCCCAGGACCGCTGGCAGGCACTTCGCACAGATCTGTCACAAGTGGTTTAACTGTCTGTTTGAACCTTCTCAAGTTACAATTCCAAGGAGTCCCAAGGAAGTAAAGTGATTTTAAAAACACAGAAAACAGTTTTCAGAATTTCTCTAGCCAGCCATGAAGGAGTAGCTAGTATGGAATTCATGCTGTTTGCTGTTTTTTTTGTTGTTGTTGTTTCTTTTTGGGCCAAAAGAACTAGAAAGCTGGACAAAACAGGCAAAACAATTAGATTTGGACATCAGGACAAGAGGCTGGACAAGGCTGTCGTCCCTAAGAGATAGGAAAAAATGAAGCGAGTTGTATAATCAACGCTGTTTTCTTCTGGAGGCAGTTTTCATGCTGTCAGGCAGGGAGGGGGAATCCAGGCAGAGCATGGTGATCTAGCTGAATTGAGGAGAAGAAAGCCGGCTTTGGGGAGCAGAGGTGAGACAGGATAGCAGAGAGGAGGAAGATACTCAAAGAAATTCAAACACCTATGTAAGATCTCTTTGAGTCTTTACGTAATACCAATCTGTACATGCATAGGTGGAATTCTAGGAAGTGAATAAAGAACAGTGAGGTATAAGCCGAAAAGTTGCTAGAACTCACACCAGGAGGCAGGATATCTGAACTCCATCTGTTCAGCTGGAGACCTCACAGAGCACTTGAAGCACTCAATAGACAATACAAAGGACCAAGCCTTAGTGGTAGGAATGAATTAGCTCTAGAATAAAGGCTACTCTAGATACCCCAAGAAAACATAAAAGCAAGCCTCAAAAAGATCAACCTCATCTGCAAGTAACTTTATTACTTGCCAGAACAAATGTCAACACTCTTTAAAAAGGAAAAAAAAATCCATATATTTATCAGTTATATTCAAAATGCCTGTCACCCAATAAAATATTGTGAGATATGTGAAGCAGAGATTGTGATACATAACTAGGCAAGATGTCAGTCCATAAAAACAGACCCAGGAATGACAGGAATGATAGAATGAGGAGATAAAGAATTTTAAATGGCTCTTATAAATATTATAAATATGTTTAAGCATGTAAAAGAAAACATGAATGCAGTCTGAAGAGAAAAGGAAGGACTTGAAAAACAAATGGGATCTCAGGAAGTGAAAAATAATTTTGCAAATGAAAAGTTCATTAGATGAGATCAACAGCAGATTCAAAACTGCAGAAGAAAAGATCAGTAAACTTGAAGACGGGGCAATAAAATCTGTGAAAACAGAAGCATAGAGAGGAAACAAGACTAGAAAAAAATGAACAGAGCCTCAGGGCATGTTGTCTAACATGCTTGTAATTGGAATTCAAAAATAAAAGAAGGGTGAGAGACAGTAGCAGAGAAAATGTATTAGAAAAAAAAAAATGGCCCCCAAATCAATTTGATAAAAAGTGAAAACCCACAGATCCAGGAAGTAAAACAAATCTCAAACAGTGTAAACACTAATGAAAGTACATCAAGGCATATCATAATCAAGCTGCTGAAAACCTATGATAAAGAAAAAATTTTAAGAGTGGCTAGAGGAGCAGAAGACTACATTTAGGGGAACAACAATAAGATGACTACACACTTCTCTTTAGAAAGATGCGAGCTAGAAGACAGTAGAATGACATCTTTCAAATAGAGAAAAAGAATCTATAACCAAAAATTTTATATTTAGCAAACATATCTTTCAAATATGAAGGTAAAATACTTTTTCAGATACACACAAAACGCTATTTTTTAAACTAGTGTGGCTATTCATCAATAAATATAAAAAGAACTTCCTTTAGGGATAAAATGGAATCCTTAAAAACCCAATCTGAAATAAACCAGGAAAGGAAAAATAAAAGAACAAGAAACATGAATCAAATAGAAAAAAAAATATCAAGTTGGTAGACTTGAACCCAACTATATTAAAAATTATATCAAATGTAAATGGTTTAAACATTCTAATTAAAATGCAGAAACTGTCAGGCTAGATTTAAAAAGCAAGACCCAATTATATGCTAACTACAGGAAATGAGCCTTAAATACAAAGACAGAGAAATAAAAGTGGAAGGATGGAATATGGTACAGCATGCAAATAGTAATCATAAGAGAGCTGGAGTGGCTCACAAAGTAGACTGTAGGAAAGGAATAATATCACCAGAGATAAAGAGGGACATTTCATGATAATGAAAAAGCAAATTAATTCACCAAGAAGAAATAACAACCCTCAGTTGGTATACTCCCAATAACAAACCTTCAAAATACACAAAGAAAATAATAATAGAACTGAAAAGAGAAATAGAAATCTGTATTTAGAGATTTCAAAACTTCTCTTTCAATTACTGTGGACTGAAAATTCATAAGAATATGGAAGAGTTGAAAATACTATCAACCAACTCGATCTAATTGACATTTATGCAGAATTCCTCCCCAAAAAAGCAAAATACATATTATTTGCAGGTGCATATAAAATTTACCATAGTAGATAATATTTTGACTCTCAAACAATTCTCAAATTTGGAAAGATTTAAATGAGGTAGAATATGTTCTCTGACCACGGGGAATTAAACTTCCATAGTATTTCAGAAGTTAAGAGCAATACTATGTTTACTTTAAGGAACAGTGATAATTAGTGTTCATAAGGCATGCCTTATAAGGATTTCTTCCATGCCTCAATTCATTTATAAGACATGCCTTAAGTATGTCTTCAGAAAATTAAATGTAAAATAGGTATAGTGTTAATATTTTATGAAATTTGCAAATGTACTCATAATTGAGAGAGTAGTTCAATGAAACCTATATACTCACCACTCAAATTTCACAGTTATCAAGAATATGGCATATTTGCTTCACCAATTTGGGGATCTGAAGCAGATCCCCAATATTATATGATTTTACTCCTACATATTATAGTTTGCCTCTATAAAAACACTGGATATTTTCTCATGTGATAAGTAATAGTAATTCTTTATGATCATAAGACCTTGCAGCTGTTGCAGTAGGGGGGAGAACCTCAGTGCAGAACTAAACTCAGTGCTAAACACAGCAAAGGCAGCTGGGGATTCATCACCAAAGAGCAAAGCAAGGGGGTCAGTGGATGGAAAAGTACTAAGAGAAACTTAATTACATGTTGTATTAGTTTGCTAGGGTCGCCAAAATAAATCCACAGGCTGGATGGAAAGTAAACAACAGAAATTTATTTTCCCACAGTTTTGGAGGCTCGAAGTTCAAGATAAAGATGTCATCAGGTTTGGTTTCTTCTGAGCCCTCTCTCCTTGGCTGTCCTCTCCCTATGTTCTCATGTGATCTTCCCTTTGTGTGTACCTATGTCTGTGTCTCCTAATTTCCTCTTCTTGTAAAGACACCAAACATGTTGGATTAGGGTTCACTCTTATCACCACATTATACTTTAATAAATTATTTTATTTATTAGTTTTTTTATTGATTGATTTTTGAAACAGGATCTCAGTCTGCTGCCCAGGCTGGAGTGCAGTGGTATGATCACAGCTTACTAAGCTCCCTGGGCTCAGGTGATTCTCCCACTTCAGGGACTATAGGCACTTGCCACCATGCCTGGCTAATTTTTGTATTTTTTTGTAGAGATGGGATTTTGTCATGTTGCCTAGGCCGGTCTCTGTCTTCTGGGTTCAAGCAATCCACTCACCTCAGCCTCCCAAAGTGCGGAGGTTATGTTGTGAGTCACCATGCCCAGCCCTTAATAAATAATTTAAAAATTCTACCTTTAAATATAGTGACATTCTGAGGTAATCAGGTTAGGAATTTAACAGAAATTTTGAGGAGACACAATTCAGCCCATAACAGACATCAAGGGTAGGAAGAGTCTTGCTAAAGGCAGGCCAAGGACCTAGATATTAAAGGTTGAGGATGAGAGGTTTGATCAAATATTGAGGATGGGGGGGGTTCTCACTAAGCTGACCTAACTGGTTTCTTACTAAAACTGGGTTCAGCAGCTTAAGGGTGTGGAGGGCTAAGGTTGAGGTCTAGTTGAGAAGAGGGCTCAAAGGAGTCTAAAGTTTGGTCAAGGAGGGTGTCTTTGTCAAAGGAGACCTCCCCATTTTCAACCAAATCCCCCTGTTTCAACTCTTTCCTTCAACCTGCCTTCCATGAAACCTGATATATCCCATCTTGAGCCATTCTGGGATTCTGAAGTACATCCTGAAGTAGAAACTTAGTGTCTGTGAAAGGCGAACACATCTTGTCTTTGTTCTTGTTTTTTTTTGAAGTGACTTTAGTTCCTCCTTGCTGAAGAATAGTTTAGCTGGGTATAAAATTCCAGGTTGGTAGTAATTTTTCTTCAGCACATTATAAACATCACTTCCAAGTATTTTGGAAAGACTTGGAATATTGTTCTTAATGAGTCCCTTAGCAGGTTTTTTTCTCCTTTTTAGGAAATCTTTCTTCTAGTAGCTTTTAATGTTTTTTTTTTTTTTTTTTAATTGCAGATGTTTGTTTTTATTTATTCTGTTTGGCATATGATGTGCCCTGAATACTCATGTCTTCAGTTCTGAAAAATTCTTAGCCATCGCCTCTTCTTACCATGCCACACTGTTATCTCCTGTGTTTTTTACAATTGAAATTCCCAATAAGCATATGTTAAATCTTCTCTATCTGGCCTCATCTTTTAACTCTTCTTTCATATTTTCCTTCTCTTGACATCTCTATATTATTGTCTCCATCAGTTTCTTGCTAAAAATTTCTAGTTTACCAGTTATCTCTTCTTCGTGTAGTATTTATTCCACCTATTGAGTTTTTTTTTTTTTTTTTTTTTTTTTTTTGAGGCAGTCTCACTCTGTCACCAGGCTGGAGTGCAGTGGCACAATTTCAGCTCATTGCAACCTCCATCTCCCAGATTCAAGTGATTCTCCTGCCTCAGCCTCCTGAGTAGCTGGGACTAGAGGTGCACACCACCACATTCAGCTAATTTTTGTATTTTTAGTAGAGATGGGGTTTTGCCATGTTGGCCAGGACGGTCTCAATCTCTTGACCTCATGATTCACCTGTCTTGGTCTCTCAAAGTGCTGGGACTACAGGTGTGAGCCAACATTACTGGTGAGGTTTAAAAATAATTTCATGGCCATATTTTTCATTTTTAACATTTTAAAATTGGTCTTTCCTATATTATTCTGTCCTTTACGATTTTTTTTATTATCTTAATTTTTTTTGAGACAGAGTCTCACTCTGTTGCTTAGATTGGCGTGCAGTGGTGCAATCATAGCTCACTGCAGCCTTGAACTCCTGCTTCAGCCTCTCAAGTAGCTGGGACTGCAGGCACATGCCACTATGCCCAGCTAATTTTCAAATTTTTAAAAATAGAGACAGGATCTTGCTATGTTGCCCAGGCTGATCTTGAACTCCTGGGCTCAAGTGATCCTCCTGCCTTGGCCTCCCAAAGTGCTGGGATTACAGGTGTGAGCCACAGCACCCGGCCTCTATTCTTCTATTCTTCACTGATACAGTTTCTGATTTGTTTGCAAATCTCTGAGAATTTTAAACATATATAATGTTATGACTCTTTTGGTTGATTTATTGTTTTTCTTTCTCCCATTTGTTGTGTTTATTGGCTGGATTTCATGATATTGGTTTTTCTCATGTGTTCTAAAAGTTTAGTTTGTAAATTCATCTTAATTAGTGTTTTCTGTTCTATGTTGCTTTTGCCTCTTCCCCACTGCTTGCCCCTCTGTGTGTAAGTGTTAGCAGCCACCAATGGGTTTGCAACTTAGAGCCAAGTCCTACTTCAGCAGACTGGGGTTTCTTCCTGGGGAGAACTGAAGCTCTGTGGCTGACCTGATCAGGTGCTAGTTGCGTGACTATCTCTGTCCCCTGAAGGTAACAGCTTCTTTTTGGCCCCCAGTGACAGGCAGAGAAGCCTTACACAGCCCAGTCCTAGCTACTGCCAGCTCCCTGATTCATGCAGCAAGCGTGGTCTCAGCCTGAATCTAGAGGCAGAGGCATCAGTGCCCACTGACCAAGCCAGCGGAGAGAGTATCTCCTGCTACTTCTGCCTGCTCAAGTCCTGAGTCTGTGGCTTCAAGTTCAGATTCCTGTTGAGAGTTTCTGTTCTTTTTCAGGCTCAGTTAGCTTGCTTTTGAGCTCAGCTATGCCTTGTTAAACACAAAAAGATTCACCATCAATAGGAGTTGGCGTGAGGTGGCTCCAGCATGAACTTGGTCAGCAGTTCTGCCATGTTGTCCCTCATGCTCTGAGTGGGGCCTGTGGCTCATATTCACACAGCAGGCCTCTCCCCTGAACCCCAAACAGTGCAGCTCTCACGTAGGGCCCCACCACCTTGTGTCTAAATGAGCATCACCCTCCTCTGTCTGCCTGCAGCTGGGAGCCCAGCCAGCCTACTCTTTGCATTGTGAGGAGGTCAAGCCCTTGTTCAAGAGCATTTGAAGGCTCTCAGTGGACCTCAGGATAAAACTCCAACTCCTCCGTGAGGCTCAGTTTCTCCCTGTTCAGTCCCCTCCAGCTCCAGGGCTTTCCCAGTCCTGAGCTTTTCCTTCTGTGGCTTCCCAGCTCCGTGTCTGGGATTCTGTGGCCTGGGTGTTCCTATTGCAAGTCTCCACACTGAGCCACACTGTAGGATCACCTGTCCTTTGCTGGAAATGCCCCGAGCTGTCTCATGTCCTTGTGCATGTAACCAGGAAGGAGATCAAGGGTTCTCCAGGACTCCAGGGTTCTGGTGTCGCTGAGGCTTGGCATGGGTTTATGTCATTAGCATTAGAAGGCTTGGTCTCTCAGACAGCCCTGCCTTTGTAGTCCTGGCTCCTTAGTCCTGCCAGAAAGTGAATTAGCCTTAGGCAGGGGTGGGACAGGGATGGCCATGAATGAGGGGGTCTTAACCCTTTGCACCTGTGACTCAACCAAGTGCAGAAACAGCTTCTGTCTGAAAGGAGAAAAAGATCGGCAGAACCAACATATCGACAGAAGAGCCATCTCAGTGAGAGGCAGAGGCTGAAAGTAAAAGTCAATATCCAGAGAAAATCAAACACTGCAGCTTCCAGCGATGTCCTCGTCATTGCAAACCCCTTTGCTGTTAATATTTCAGTAAAGGGCACTCACTCCTCGGGACCCTGATTCATGGATCTATTTGGGCACAGTGCCTGCCCCTTTGTTCATAAAATCCATGAGCAATTAGAAGGAGGAAGCTTTATTATTCATTCAGCGTGGTCCTAGTATCCCTGTATTATAAGAAAAAAAAATTCTCACTGCAAAATAAGTATATGAGTCACCCACCCAGCCCCCAAGGTGTCAGCCCCAGGACAACTAGAAAGCCAACAGGGACCTGAGGAGCAGGAGCAAGGCAGGCTGGCCCTGGTCACAATCACATCTCCAGCATCTCAGTTCTGCATCTGTAAAATGGGATGAGAGTCGCAGTCCTTACTTGAGGGACAGTGGTCACGCCTGTAAAAGAGAGAGGTGGATCCTGGGAAAGGTGGCCACACCATTGCTGTCATTGTCATCACAGTTGTCACCTCCTCATAGGATGCTGGAATCTTGGAGAGTGGAGACCTCTTATGCTAATGAGTTCATGGGCCCTGGTCTGCTGGCCCAGGCAACCCCCACAGGTACACGGATGGCATCTGGTGTTTCCCAGCCAGGGTAGCAGGAGAGGGGAAGGTGTGGTCCCTGAGGCCTCTGGGGTGTGTTGAGAGGAGTGTGTGTGCCAGTCTCCATGCCCACATCCATGGAGGCCTCTGTTGACTAGAGCCTCCCCCACTCCAGGTAGGAAATGGAAGACACAGTGGGGGAGGACTGGCCCAGGAAGTTCCTTCAAGGACAAGAGACCAAAGCAGAGCCTTCAATGGGAATTCAAGTTGTGCCCTCTGATCAGAGCCCCATGCAGGCCGAGCCATGCCAGCATGGGCTGGTTTGGAGACTGTTTGTTTGCAGGTGGCATTGGCCTCAGTGGCTCAATCTAGTATTTTTCTCACCCAGCAAGTCTGGAGGTTGAGGCTTGTCTCATTTGGGATTGTAATTTATTGAGGTGATTGAGTGGGAACGCAGAGAATCCCACGTCATTGAAAGAAGAATTTATTACTCACAGGTCCTGAGAGGGGGCCCCAGTCAGAGCAGGCAGAGAGCTGGCCCATGATAGAAGAGGCCCCCCCAACTGTCACAGTGAGGGCGCTGTGGGGAGACAGCAGGCTTTGCTGCGGGGCAGCTGATGCAGATTCGTTGTTCACTGTTCTTGATATTCATTGCTTGGAATCAGGGCTTGGCCTCGGGTCCTTCAGAAGCCCCCCGAGGTCCCCTGCAGGGGTGGGCACATTGGCTGATGCTGTCTGAACAGGGCCACCTGGGGTCCCCAGCTGCAGTCCTGGCCTCCTGCCAGCCCCAGGCTGCTGGGTCTTTTTGGAGACAGTCATTAAGTTCTTTTCAGCTGCTGCCAGTCAGGTGCTGTGGGACCCACTTCTGGGCTATGGTCGGTCATTATCTGTCACCAGCAGCCATCCCTGCAGAGGACTTGAGGTCCCCGGAGCCGACCCAAGGACCACACACCAGCTGCCTGGCACTACAGCCTTTGGTCACGGCCTGGCTGTGGAGCACTGGGCACGGCCCTGCTCCTTGAGGGGCCTCAAAGGAAGCAATGGGCCTGGTGTCTGAAGAGAAGCCTAACTGAGATTGTCCACTCCCCAGCCAACAGGCTTCCAGGGTCAGTTAGGATGTCATGTTTCTTTGCTTTTAGTGGGAATTTAATCATCTTAGTGATTTGATGCTCTCTCATGGGGGGCGAAAGCTGACTGGCAGTCAATGTTTGATCGAGGGAGGGGAGGCTGGGTGTGGTGGCCACGCCTATAATCCCAGCACTTTGGGAGGCCCAGGTGGGAGGATCGCTTGAGCCCAGGAGTTCCAGGCTGCAGGGGGCTACGATCATGCCACCACACTGCAGCCTGGGTAACAGAGCAAGACCTTGACTCTAATAAAAATAAAAATTTAAAGTAAAGGAGGTGGAAAGGAACTAAGTTCCTACTTGGAAAATACCATTTGCTTGGGTGTAAATGAATAACACTGATCAGCGTGTGGTCACACGGCCACACCCTGGGCTCTGTGTCATCACGGTGCCAGTCAGGAGGCAGGTTCACTCTTCCCCGCACAGAGGGAAGCCCTGGGGATGTGGCCGGCAGAGGGGCCCTCCTCTACTTCCCTCCTGGACAGGTGGGTGGGCCTTGCTCCCTGGAGAAGCTGCACCAGTGCACTCCCAGATAACTGGCAGGTGCACCTGGGGGTGCCAGAGGGTGGGCGGAGGTGGGGTAGGTCTGCCTGGCAAGGAGTCCTCCTTCTTGGTGAAAGATGGGAACAGACTGAGGAACAATCACACCTGTCACCCCCATCACACCACACCTGGCAGCTGGCTGAAGGCAAAACCTCAAGAGTTTGTTTCTTTTTTCCTTCCTTCTTTCCTTCCTTCCTTCCTTCCTTTCTTCCTTCCTTTCCTTCTTTCTCTTTTTTTTGACACCATTTTCTTCTGTCACCCAGACTGGAGTGCAGTGGTGTGATCTTGGCTCACTGCAACCTCCACCTCCTGGGTTCAAGCGATTTTCCTGCCTCGGCCTCCAGAGTAGCTGGGATTACAGGCGCCCGTCACCATGCCTGGCTAATTGTTGTATTTTTAGTAGAGACGGGTTTCACCATGTTGGCCAGGCTGGTTTAGAACTCCTGACCTTAGGTGATCTACCCACCTCAGTCTCCCAAAGTATTGGGATTACAGGCGTGAGTCCCCGACCCGGCCAGGAGTTTCTTTATAAGAAGTGGTGGTTAGAAGGTTTGGCTTTTTTTCTTATTATAAAAGCAATGAATGTTTATATAATATTGGACTTATAATAAAATATCTCCCAAGGCTACAGAGACTCCCTATTTGTGTGTCGGTGGTCATCTCAGCCTAGTGGCCGACCCTTAAGTCGTGGCCCACCCCCTGCACCTCCTCCCCTTTGGTTGTCTCAACTTCAGTCAGGAGGAGTGGAGCCCACCTGGCCACTCAGGCCACCAGCCTGGGATCTCCATGGAGTTGGGGGTCTCCTCCCACCTACATCAAACCCATCAGCTAGTTCTGTCGACTGTGCCTTCAAAATACATCCCACACTGGGCCCCTCCTCATCCTCAAGGCATGTCCCTGCAGGCCCTCCACTTCCCCATCAGTGTTTGCAGCCAGCTGGGGCCCCAACCTGGGCAGATCTACCTAGAAACTGGGAAGTGGCCACAATGGTGGCGGCCACCTTGGCGGTGTGGGGAGAATTGGAATGGCAGGACCTAAGAGTCAGGTGCAGAGACACCTGACTCTGCGCTGGTGCCAGCCCCAAATTTGGAAGCATCGCTGGTGGCCAAATTCCACTGAGCCTGGAGTCCTGCTGTTGACTTTCTGATCCAGCTGGTAAGGGGGGTAGCCCGGTCCCCGCTGTGAAACCAGACGTGTTCCGGGGTGACTTTTCCCAGTGCGCTCGAGGCCCACCATTCTCAGATGATCTGGAGGGTCTGTCGAAATGCAGGCTCATGGCTCCACTTCTGACGTGCAGAGTCAAAGCTGTGGGGATGGGGCCCGGGAGCCTGCATTTCAAACAGCTCCCAGGTGGTCCTGGTGGGGGTTGGGAACTTCTGGCCTAGGGGCTGGGACTGTGGACTTTGTAGCAGCTCATCGCGGGCTGGAGTCCTGGCTTCGTGTCCTTCTGGCTGGGGGACTTTGCAAGTTACACAACTGGCCGGCCCCCACGTCCTGCTCTGCAGGACAGGCTCCTCCACGAGTGAGATGCTGTCCAGCGCAGCTCGGCGCCGGGCACCCGGGGACGGCACTCGGCTCTGCCGCTCTTGTTATTGTGGTTGTTACTGTTGTCACTGTGGCGCTCTGCCTTCCTGTTGTTGAGCCTGCTGGCTGTTGCACGTGACTTTGGACACCCATTTCCAGATGCCCGGGCCTGCACGCATCCCTGGGGTTGCCATGGAAACGGCACTGCAAGGATGGCAGAGCCACCGGGTGAACGTTGTCTGAGTTTCGCAGGCACCGCGGGGGGCGCCAGGCGTCTGTCTGCAGGGGGCATCTCTGCCGCTGAGCCGCAGTCCGGCGTCTCGCTATGGCATCTTCACTGACACAGCACCGATACTCCCCCTTGCCCAAGGCCATCCCTGGCGCCATCCGAGGCAGATTTTACTTTAGAAATCTTTATTATGACTCTGTTTCAAATTTAATTTATGAGACTCATTTGATAAGAAATAACACCGAAGCTTCCCCTACTCTCCTTGAAAACAAGTTCTCCTCGATGGTTTCTGTTTCTCCTCCTCCTTTGCTGTCTGAGTTTCTTGGCTTCTCTGTTTGAATCAGTGCCCAGCTCTGCAGAGACCCTGTAGCTGCTGCCTGCCTGTGCTGGTCCCGCGCTGTCACAGGAAACACGTTTATGAGAAGGTGTGGGGCGGACGGAGGGTGCCCAGCCTGGACTCCCGGCCCAGCCTGGGGGCAGCGGGACCCTGACGTGTCCTGGCTCTTGTTGAGAAAAGCATAAGTGTTGGGCTGGAACCCCCAGAATGAACCAGAAATTTCAAGGGGCATTGCCCTTATCTAATTTTGTGTCCTTTTTTGTTATTTAAACCTTAGAGACCTTTGGTCCGCTGCGTTTAGCATTTTTAGGCCCAGGCTTGGTTTAATCCAATCCACTTTCTCCTCAGCGAGCGTCAGGTGTGTGTGAGCTCTTCCTCCACTGGCACGTCCATCTCATGGGCGTCTCTGTGTATCGGAAGTAGCTTCCCACGGACTGCTGCACTGTGCCCGTTCCAAGAGCAAGCAAGAGCAGTGGAAAGAAGAAAACGGCTCTCAGCATCTCCCAGCCAAATCACACCGCAGTTCTGGAAGACCCCTGTTACCTTGACATTTTCTCTCCTGGTCTCATTGGCCTTCTGATTGCTGGGAGCAAAGTTTAAATACTCCATGGGAGCAGCTGAAACCCTTCCGTTCAGCCCCAGACCTCACCAGAGACTTGGGAGTTGCCTGGTCCGGGCACAAGCAACTCAGCAAACACGCGCCGCCTCTGGCCAGCAATTTGCAATGCTGGTTTGTGCAGACAGGAGACCTCCCCTCCTTCTACCAGAAGCAGGTGCAGGCCTCTCCTTGGCCTCCAGCTGCACAGAGTCCCTCACCTGGGGCCCGCCGCTTCCATTCAAGAGGGCAGATGCAGGAAAGAAGCCCGGGAGGCTCCCAGGGACACCTCCACCACAGGGCACAGTCTCTGGAGGGGCTGCGCCTTGCACTGTGGGTCTGCCCTGGATGGTGGCCAGCAGGAGGCAGCTCTGCCAGTCACACGCCCCCCTGCAGCCCTCTTTGGGCCAAAAGGGCTTGGAAGATGACCAAAGGGTTTAGAAGGCCACGTGCCCTTCTTTGCAAGCATGGAAAGTTCCTTTCATGGTTTCCTCTGGGGAGCTGGTGACAGCATGGACAGTAAGGGAAGTACCAGCTTCAAGGAGCCTGTCCCCTCAAGGTCCCTGTGGGGGATGATGATGGGAGAGGAGACGGGCTCCCAAAGACGCCAGAGGCCCAGGAGGCATCACAGTCAATGCAGCTGACCTGGAGCCGCCAGCAGAACCCGGAACCAATCCTCGGGAAGTGTGGATGAAAGGCTGACAACTCTGATGAGTGGGGCATCCAAGCCAGAAATGAATGAATGAATGGTTGAACGAATGAATGAAACCCCAGGCTGCTCCATCAGCCGCCCAGGGACTTGCTTTCTGACCGGAGCCCCCCACCACAGGCATGCCGAGGGTCCCAGGGATGTGCTTCACCAGCAGAGAGCACCGTGGCCATCCAGCGCCAATGCCATGGCAGCGATGTGCCCCCTCACCTGGAGAAATGGGGCAGCCGTGGCCACATAGGGCTTCTGAGGTCAGGAACGGTTACTCCAGGGGGGCTGAGGGTGATGCCTGGGCATGATGGATATGGATGGGCATCAGCTGGCTCCTTGGCTCATCAGTGGGGGACCTGCCTGGGCCCCAGGCTGCAGCGGACCCTCACGTCAGGCTGCCTGAAGCTGTCTGCTCTTTCCCTCTCCCTAACCGAGGGATCTCTGGTGTCTCAGATAGAAATCAGTGGGCCGGATTGCTTATGCTGAGTGATGTCAAAGTAGCCTCCCTCCCCTGCCTTCAAGACCTAGGGACGGAGACTGGTGCCATCCGTGACAAATGCCACCAGGGCCTGGGAGCTCACACTCACCCTGGCAGCCTCAAAAGCGCCCTCCACCAAAGGGGCTCCGAGGGGTCTCAGCAGCTCAGGGTATTGGAACTTCCTGAGGGCCGGCTCTGGAGGACAGCGCAGTGGTGGGCTTGCGGGTGGCGGGTCAGCGTCTGCCAGGCTTTGAGGAGGAGGGACGCTGACTAAGCGCACCGTCGGTGTGAGCTGTCATTCTCCCATGTGGGCCCGGAGCGCCTGCGAGCTAGGAACAGGCCCTGGAGGTGCCACCATCAGGCTCGGCCCTGTTACCTGGGGTGCTGCCACCCTCGCTTCCGGCCGCTCTCACCTCTGCATGCTTGCCCAGCACCGTTTTGTTTAGTCCAGGCAGAACAGCTGTCTCTCCTCCGTGACCCGGACGAAAACCCAACCCTGACATACACCTCCCCTCTCCCTAGACCAGAAGAAAGCCCTGGTGGGTCACGCCCTCAGCGGGGATGGGACCTGCTGACCCTCTGCACTCGGCGTTCCATGGTAGACGCTGGAAAGCTGGGTCTCCCCCCGTCCTTCCTCCTTGCATGGCTCCCGGGCTCCCCTTCCTTTCCCTCCCTTCACTGGAAATGCAAGGAGAAGAAACTGAAAGATGAGGGACTGGGTTTCTTTGTTGTGCCTCTGGGCTCTCCAGGGTTTCTTCCAGTCTGGGGAGTTGGCAGCAGGTGACAGCTCAGTGCGCTGCAGACCTCGGGGGCCGTGGTCTGTGCCAGAGAGCACAGGAAACCGTGGCCCGGCCAGTGTGGCCTGCGTGAGTTGGACTGTGGTCTAGGGGCAAAAGTCCGCTCTGAGAGTCTGCGTGTGGCTGGAGTTTGGCAGCTGACTGGGGTGAGATGCTGCCTGCAGGGTTTCTGGAAGCGCCTGGGCCGCCGACGCTGGGACACTCTGGGCGCCTGGCTTTTCAGGGCTCCAGCAGGTGAGAATGTGTCCAGATCATCCACTGCAGGGCCCAGGGCCCGGTGAGCCTGGGGCTGCTCTCCCCACACCCCGCGTGAGAAGAAGGTTAGATGCGCAGCCTTGTGGGGCCAATGGGACACTGACCAGCCTCTTTCTTGACAAAAAAAGGGTCTTTTTGAGACTCTCTCCTAGGTGGGGAAGTGGTGTGATGTGAAAGTGAGTACCCTTCCAAGGGGTCTCCTCCGCCACCACCTCCCCACTCCCTGCCTGGGCTGGCAGGGGCATGTGCTGGAAGAGCAGAAGCAGCCAGGCCAGGAGCACCGGGGCAAGCTGGTTCCTCAGCTGGGATCTGTGGCCGTGATTGTTTCAGGCACCAGCAAAGAAAAGGGGCAATGCTGGAGCTCCGGGAGCAAAGGGGCGGGAGTTCTGGACAATGGGATGTGCCTGGGACGTCCAGGCACCGGGAGATGGGAAAGGCAAGAAAGGCAGCTCTTCCACACAGGTCTGCCAGTTCCACACTCGAGGCAGGCACAGGGGACATGCTGACCCCCTACCCCGAGCTGAGCCCTTCTGTAATATCCAGGAGGCCGTGGCAGTGGGTCAGACAATGGTGGGGTCCCACAGCCTGGGAAGAAGGAAGCTGCCTCCTCCATCCATCGGCTCTGCTTGCTGGAGGCTCTTTTCCTACCACTCTCCATGACTCACGTGGCACAGGACACAAACCTGACTTTGTGGGGGCTGCTGTGGGAACCTGGAGTGCTTGCCAGGGCAGCTGGGAGCTCGGTAACTCTGCTGCAAATGGAAGAAGTTCACAGAGGCCCAAAGTGTGGCTGGGAAGCCATGCACGTGAACTTCTGGCTCTGAAGCAAGTGGCTTCCCTTCCTTCCGGGACCCGCATGAAGACAGACCCAGGGAGAAGGAGCCCAGACCACACAGACAAGCCCAGGGGAGGACGTGTCGCCACCACAGAGACAGCAGGTGAGGGGGTGTTCGCACCACAGAGACAGCAGGTGAGGGGGTGTCCCCAACACAGAGACAGCAGGTGAGGG
>NW_022436948.1:3190308-3206514 GCF_009761245.1 Sapajus apella | reverse complement strand
GGGACAGCAGGTGAGGGGGTGTCCCCAACACAGAGACAGCAGGTGAGAGGTGTCTGCACACAGATGCTGATGGGGGTTCATGCTGGGAAATCCTCTCTGGTGGTCTGGGGACTCTGAGCCGCTGAGGACGTCTTTGTGGAGGTGATGATTTCTCTGTAACTTCATTTCTAACAGCCTTGGCCAACTTTCATTCACAGCCCGTGTATTCCCCAGAGTGGGCGGGAGACCACAGGGCTGTCTGGGGAGGATGGCGTCTCCTGGGTTTGCCCTTGGCCTGTCATCCCGGCCAGATGACAAAAGGTTCCTGAAAGTCCCTTCCAAATCACAGGTGTGGCATTTGTTAAGAAGGAGACAGTGAAGCTTGCAGAGGAGTGAGCTCCGGGCAGAATTCATGCCAGGAAGACGTGGCCTCAAGGTAGACGCCTTCCTCTCCTGCCTGGGAACCGACAGGTGACTTGTGGAGGAGGCCTGTCTGGGATGGTGCAGGTGGTGCTGGGTCACACACTTGGTGCCTGGGCAGAGCGTGGATTTCTCTGACCAGCTCCGGGGATATTCCACTGTGGAGCTGCCAGGTTGCACCCTGTCCCACTGTGGAGGGGGGGTGGCTGGAGCGGAGGTGGTGGGCAATGTCTGGCCCCTGCTGTGTCCTCACCACCCTCCCGGGGCCCTGCAGTCCTTTGTGATGAAAGCAAGCTCTTCGGGATGAGGTCTGGCTGGGCTTCTTGGAGGCAACCCATCCAATTTTTTTTAGTCCTCTAAAAAAATAATCCAAAACAGTGTTTCAGAAATGGTGGGTGCAATGTTTATAGTTAACAAATTAACTTTAGCTCATAAAAGTACAAAGTGGCCTAATTGTGCTATTCAGAACAAAATTATAGGATTGATTACAATGTGACTTTGTGGTCCCTGTGGCTGATGGGCCAAGCCGAAAGGCATCAGGGGCCTCCTGTGTTTCTCCAGTGGGCGTCACCCGGAGGCCACATGCGCCTTCGGTGCTGGGTGGAGGTGGCCCAGCCCTGTGTAGGCCCAGCCCGGTGTAAGCCCCGCGCTCCCCGCAGGCCTGGGTCTCGCTCAGGGCCCTCCCAGTAGCCCAGAGTCCTCAGCTTGGAGCTCACACTGCTGTGATCCTGCCCACGTGAGCTGGCCAGGGTGCTTCCTGTCCCTCCCCGCCGGATCCTCTCGTGTAGTCCTGGTGGTGGGCTCAGCTCCCTAGGGGCCACCATCCAGCCCGCTGTCACAGCCAGCCTGCTCTGTGGGGGCCTGAATTGTCTGCCTCCATCCTGATCAGGTCCAGCCAGCAGCAGGACACGGCTTCGCCCAGCAGGAGTTGATGTGGGGCTGGGGAGGTGGCGTCTGCCTGTCTGCCCGTGTTCCCAGGAGCACCCCAAGGCCTCCACATGTGGCTGCAGACTTTGCAGCTGGAGCTCCAGCCCTTCTCTACAGCAGGGAGGGGGTGTCTTCCGCCTCAGTGTGAACACCATTCGTAGGGAAGTGTTCCCTGTCCGTGAATGAGGGGTGAGTGTTACATAACACACGCAGAAATAGACTTACGCTCAAGTGTGTTCTGAGGGTGGGGAGAGCTCTATTTAAGCTGCACGTGAAGTGGGCTGCTTCTGCCATCTGGAATCCTGGGTGACACTGAGCAGAGTATGTTCTGCTCACAGAGGACAGAGGTTAATTGAGTGCATTGGAGAGCGCGCTGCTGGGCGGTGCTGGGGGGTGAATGTCGGTTCTCACCATGCACTCGCTCCCTGACAGCCCCACTGCCCTGAGACTTGCTCTCTGCTGCACCTGTGGTGTTTGATGCTGTCTGTCCATCTGGATATCTGCCCTAGCACCCATCCATCTGCACATTCCTTTGGGGGTGCAGGGCAGGAAGGTGGGGGTGAACAGCTTGACACAGAGAAGGGGTGGGGTGGGAAGTGATCCGCTCCAGGCCAGGCCCCAAGACAGGGGCAGCGGGACGGGTGTGCCAGGCTGTAAGCCCCCCTGTAGCGCTCTGGGGGACTGAGGCTCCTGCCACCTCCCCGTCTCATGCCCTTCCCATTTTAGCTCATCAAATGCTGGCCAACCTCTCCCACAGCTACCCCTGAGCCCCACAGACCCTGGGAGGTAGGAATTGTGATGAGCCCCGTGTTACAGAAAGGGAAACTGAGGCATTGGAGCATGTCACCCACGTCACACCAAGTTGGGATTTGAGCCTGAGCAGCCAGCCCCAGAGCCTGGCCCTGCCTGTGTAGGGGAGCAGGGAGCTCCTTCCACCCACCCAGGAAAGCAGCATGTTTGTGGGGAGGTGATTTTGGCGTGGGCTCAGGAGGCTGGGGCTCCAGGCCTGGCTGAAGTGCTATCAGCCATGTGACTAAAAAGGAGCTCTTCCCTCCCCACCCCCTCCACCACGGCGCTCCGTCTCTCCCTTAGGCTCTGTCTGTGGGAGTTTTGTCTAACCTGCGTGGTAGGCACGGGGGAGAGAGGGGAATTGGCCATCTGCAAGCCCTGGCAGCCCGTGTGGCAGAGGCAGGCAGCGAAGACGCTCCATGTCAGTGCAGTAAGCCTGCTGGTCTGTGCCGGTGGCCGTCACACATGCTCTAGGATGGGGGCTCATAAGCAACAGAAACCCGTTCCTCACCGTCTGGAGCTGGATGTTCGTGGTCAAGGCGCCCCAGATTCAGTGTCCGCTTTCTGCTTTATCCATGGCGCCCTCCGTCTGTATTCCCGTGTGGCAGAACAAGAGAGGGAGCTCTCTGGGTTCCCTTTCATAAGGGCACTAATTCCATTCGTAAAGGCCCCACCTCCCCAAGGCCCCACATTCTTACACCAGCATACTGGGGGAGAGGCTTTAATATCTGAATTTTGGGGGGCTACACTGAGACCATAGTAAAACCCCACAGACGCAGGCCCTGACCTCTCGGAGTTTCCTGACAGCGGCCAATGGCCACAGCGTGTGCTGCGCTGGACCACACCAGGGTCGGAGGCGAGGCAGAGCTCAGAGGAGGGGCCGGCGCCATCTAACACAGGAGGGGCGGGGAGGCCTCCCTGATGCCATGCCATTGCACAGACCTGAGGAAAGCAAGGAGGCAGCGCCTGAAGAAAGAGCTGGCCAGGCAGCAGGAATGGCATGTGCCAAGGCCCCGGGGCAGCGGCAGGCTTGGGAGCTCCGGGAGGGGCAGGCCGGGGAGGCTGGAGGGGAGGGAGGTGGTCATAAGAGGCTCCGGCAAGGATGGCTTCATTGCTTCCAGAAAGGTTCCATCACTGCATAACCCCGCAACAAAAGGCAGGTCAGTGGTTGCCTGTGGCGGGTTGGAGGAGTCTTTGAGGGTGGGGGAGCGCCCTGAACCGTGACTGTGGTGGCCTCATGCTGTAGACAGCTGTCCAACTCACCGATCTGGACGGTTTCAATGAGTGCAGCTAATGGTGCACAAGCTATTCCTTCACTGAAAAAGCACAGAAGAAGAAAGTTCTAGAGGCCTCCACACTGTGGTAGCAATGTGGAATCTGCCCCAGTTTTGGGGGTACACTGATGATGAGGCCGCAGAGCATCATCCGAGGTCTGCCCTGGGGCGTTTCTACAGAGCAGGTCTAGTAGAGGAAACGTCATTGCACACCCAGGACAGGAGGCGCTGCTCACCCCATCTGCATCTATAGGCGAGCCCTGGGGTAAGCAGGGTATGTGGGGACCCCAGGGGACCGGCTACCTTGCCTGGGCTTGTGCTTTGAGCCAGGGATGGTGCTGGGGCTGTGGGCTGGGTGAAGGGGTTTGAAAGCCTGAAGCCTACAGTTCAGTGGAAATCAAGCCCTGGGGGCTGGAAAGGGCCCCTCCTCCTGGTGTTCCCCCTGGAGAGTGCAGAGATGGAAAAGGGTGTGCTGATTTGGGGGTTCCCTGGGCTAGGGGAGCTTCCAGATGGAAACTGAGGCACTTCCCTCAGCATCTGGCAAAGAGAGTGGGGCATCAGGAGGGACCTCTGCCGGCCCTGAGGGACCCTGAGGCCACCCACTATCTCCCAGGACCTGAGGGCCGCCTTGCGCCAGCCTTGACTGCCAGCCTCTGCTGTTGGTCAGGACCCAGCTCTCCACTCCTGGACTCCACCCCTTGGCATGGGGCACATCCTCGGGCCTGCTGCAGCTCCAGCCCCTCCCTCCTCTCCTTCCCCACCATGCCCCCTCTGCTCTCAGCCTCCCCCTCACCTCCTCATCACAGCCCTGCCCTGGCCTCAGTTTCCCCCAACACCATGTTCAGCAGCCTCCCTGGGTGACTTCGGCACCCAGAGGAACCACCCCTTCTTACTCCCCAAACCTCTATTCTTCTGGCTCTGGGACTGCAGACTGCGGACGGCTGCCCTGGCGCCACACTGTCAGCCAGCTCCCCCACCTACTCCGTCAGGCCCCTGCCCTTCCCCCCTGGCCTGTAGCCTGGCTCCCAGCCTTGGACTCCCGGCAACTCTGACTTACTCAAACCTGGCCCTCATCCCAGCGGCAGGCGCTGCTCTGTCCCTCTGGGCTCCTCTCACCTGTCTGGACCCAGCTTACCCTTCATGCCTGTGGACCCAGCAGGAGCAGGGAATGGGCCACGTGTGGGTCTCCCAGTGGGCAGAGGTGGGCACAGGCAAGGATGCCTGCAGGAGATATCCAGGGACTTGGCAAATGAGTGGATTAGAGACGTGGGGCAGCGGGCAGGGTGAGGAGGGAGTCCGAGGTGGGGCCAGGCTCCAGCTGAAGGGACAGAATGGCCAGGCCTCAGGCCACAGCACCCTGATTAGTGAAGCCTTGTCTTGTGTCGGAGTGAGGCAGGGGTGTGTTATTGGAGCTAGAGTGCAGGAGGGCCCTAGCCTCCTGGTCCTGGGCCCCCTGGGTCTGTGGGAACCAGCCCCTTGAGCACCTGCTGTGGACAGACCCTGGAGGTGAGAAGGCCCATGCATCAGTCATCCTCAGATGACTTAACTCAATCAGAATAGCGCCCATTCCATGGAGAAGCAAGCTGAGGTTCCAAAAAGTGGTGTGGCTCAGGGGATGGTGCAGTGGCTGAGGCCGAGGATTCCAGGGTCAGAGGCACATCCTCTACCGTGTATTCCTGGGAGAATGGGGATCAGCGGATGCAGGGCCATCTGGAGCCGCACCAGCACAGAACCAGCACGTTGTCACTCACGATTGTCACTCGGCAGAGCTGGAAACCACCAGAACTTGTGAGAGGCAGGCAGGCGTGGCCCAGGTGAGGGTGTGGCCTCGGAGCCAAGCTGCAGTCCTGCCAGCCACGTGGGCTGGGAGCAGGATGGGGCAGGTCAGCATTCACAAGGCGCAGGGAAGAGTGGGAGTTCATGAGGGTTTAGGAGCTGTCAGGAGGAGGCCAGTTTCTCACCAGTAGAGCTGCACTGAGCTTGCAGGACAGTGGGTCTCAGCTTTGGCTCATGGAGTCACTGAGAAGCCCTGACTCCAGTTCTGATGATCTGTCCGGAGGTGTCAAGGCTCCGGTGTCCAACTGCACAGCTCCACCCCAGCGCACCATGGCTTGCTGGCCAGTGGTTGCGGCAGCCTCTCCGGGTCTGCCTGCCACTCTCATCCCTGCGGTGAGCTGACCATGGTGCTTAGCATGGCGCCTGGCACATGGTAAGTGCCCAAGGAACCTTAGGAGTCAGGACTGTGGCTGCCTTTGGATGGCAGGTCTAGAAAAAGAGGCTCTACACGCTCCCAGTTCCCCTGACAAGTTTACAGCATGGCTGCATCTAGTGGTCACTGGGACTCACCTATCATGTCCCATCTTACTTATCCATCCATCCATCCATCCATCCATCCATTCATTCATCATCCACCTATTTATTTATCCATCCATCATCCATCTTTCCATCCTTCATCATCCATCCATCCATCATCTATTCATCCATCCATCCATTTATATACTTATTCATCCATCCATCCATCCATTTATCCATCCATCTATCTACCCATTTATCACTCTACCCATCCGTCCATCATCAGTTCATCCATTCATCCACCTAATCTACCTGTTTATCTGCTTTTTCTGTCTATGAAGTGGCCTGTTCTGGGCATTTCATATATAACATGTGGTCTTTTGTGTGTGGCTTTTTTACTCAGCATAATATTTTCAGAACTCATCCAGATGGTACCGTGTGTTAGCATTTCATTCCTTCTTACGGATAAATGGTCTTTCATTTTATGCATATATCTTGTTTTGTTTATCCATTCACCAATAGATGGATATTTGAGTTGTTTGCACTGTTGGCTCTTACAAATAATGCTGCTGTAAACATTCATGGCAAGTTTTTCTGTGAACATGTTTTCAGTTCTCTTGAGTATACGCCTAGACGTGGAATTGCTGGTGCCTTGATGTTTCATCCCCAAACTGCTAGTATTCCAAAATAACACAGTTGAGTACTGTTAGTATTTATATAGGCTTAATTTCACATGCAACTTGCGAACTAGACCCTGCCAGTGGGGAGTGCTTGCAAGAGGAACCCGAAAAAGTGGAAGGTCTAGCTCTGTAAGCCCAAGTTCTCATGCTGAAAGGGCAACGTAGATGTTCTTATTCTTTTAATTAGACCAAAGTGGGTTTGTCCTGTGTCTGAATAATTGTATACCTTGGAAAATCTATTTAGGATTCAGATGTGAAGACAGCCAAAGAGGAGAAATTTGTGTCATTCATAAAATCATCCAAAGATAGGCCTGGAATGTCCATCTGGTGCCGAAGTTTGTTGCCTGGGGTATAAATAATAAATACAATGATTAAGTTCAAATTATTACCTTCATCTTCGCTTCTTTGCATCATTGTCCTTGAAAGTGGCCTGTTTACTGCTTTTCTCGGTGTTTTCTGCAAGGTGGTAATTAAAACATCAACCCAAAAGACTATCACAATGAGCTGGATTGAGCTCCTCAAAGTCCACACGTTGCTCCTCACCTCCGGCACCACAGAACATGGCTATTTGGAGGGACCTTTGCACTGTTTGGTGTACACGCAAGAGACCTGAAAACATGTTCACAGAAAAACCTGCCGTGAATGTTTACAGCAGCACCATTCGTAAGAGCCAAACCATGCAAAGAGGTGACTAAGGTAAAATTAGGTGATGGCATGGCCCCTAATTCAATCTGACTGGTGTCCTTTTAAGAAGAGGGGATTAGGAAGCGACACACAGAGGACATGTGGAGAAGACGCCACGCAGAAGCCAAGGAGAGAGGCCTTGGGAGGAGCCAGCCCTGCTGGAACCTGGATCTCAGCCTCCAGCCTCCAGCACTGCGGGAGAATGCATTTCTGTTGTCTGAGCCACCCACCTCGTCTGTGGTTCCTTGTTATGCAGCTGGAACCAACTAATCCATTATGCCTAGTCACCAAGGTCTTGCCCAAGGGACAGAAAATTCACCAACACCATCTCTAAGCACTCTGGAGAGACTGGACTTGCAAAATGTTTTGAATGCCTTGTTCCAAACATTTCATGATATTTTTGTTTTTCTCTTTTAATTGCTCTAATCTGATTAGTGAGTTTCCCCTAAGCAAAGAGTTCTTACTTTGTTACCTTTTGTCTTTTCATTACACGAATGCAACAGTTGATCTTATTTGCTATTTGTTTTTTAAAACTTTCCATTAAAAAAAAAAGTTTATTTGTTTATTGAGATGAAGTCTCACTATGTTGCCCAGGCTGGTTTTGAACTCCTGAGCTCAAGGGATCCTCCTGCCTCAGTCTCCCAAAGTGCTGGGATTATAGGTGTGAGCCACTGTGCCCAGCCTAAAAACTTTCTTTTCATTTGGAAGTCATTTTAGAAACACAGGGCATGGCGAAGATAGTCCAGAGAGCCCCTGTATGTCCCATCCCTGCTTTCCCCTCATGTTCGCTGCTGATTATTTTTTAGTTTCAAATGTAATCCACGTTGCTTGGAGAAAGGGTGGGAAATAGAGGAAATGCCGTGGATTTAAAAAGAAAATCAGTTTAATTTCAGCACAAAGACATAAATCCAGTTAGCTTTAGGAATCTTTCTTTTCAGCATCGTTTTCTTTCACTTTTCCTTTGAAATAATTGTCAGATTGCAGGGAGTGGCGAGGAGAGCGGAGAGGACGCTCATGGGCCCTTCACCCAGTTTCCCTGCAATGGCTGCAGAGCACATCACCATAGCGCAAGAGCGACGCCAGGAAATGGGCATTGTACAGGGTGTGCCTGTTCTCCACCACTGGATCACGTGCGTAGATTCATGAAGCCACCACCCAGTCCAGGGGCAGAGCTGCCCCATCACCCAGAGATCCCTCCTGGGCTCCCCGCTGCCGGGCCCCTCCCCGGAACCATCCTCAACCCCTAGCAGCCGTTCCTCTGTTCTCCAGCTCCACACCTGGTCATTTCGAGACAGTTGTATATACAGAATCGGGCAGAACATGACCTTTTCGCTTAGTGCACAGCTGTGACATAGGGCAGGTGGGTGAGTACACCAATAGCTCCCCTCTTCCGACTGCTGTATTCCAGAGCCAGGCATTTGCTTAGCCGGTCACGTGGTAAAGAACATCTGGGGCAGCTGTGTCCAGTTTGGGGCTGCATGAACATTCATGTGCACTTTTTGGTGTGGTCACAAGTTTTTATTTCTTAGGGATAAATGCCCAAGAGTGCAATTGCTAGGTCATGGTAATAGACAAGCTTTTTTTTTTTCTTTTTAAGGCAGAGTCTTCCTTAGTCGCTCAGGCTGGAGTGCAGTGGTGCGATCTTGGCTCACTACAACCTCTGCCTCCTGGGTTCAAGTGATTCTCCTGTCTCAACCTCCAGAGTAGCTGGGACTACAGGTGCATGCCACCATGCCCGGCTAATTTTTAAAATATTTTTAGTAGAGACGGAGTTTCACTGTGTTAGCCAGGGTGGCCTCCATCTCCTGACCTTGCGATCTGCCTCCCTCACCTCCCAAAGTGCTGGGATTACAGGCGTGAGCCACCGTGCCTGGCCAGTAATAAACTTGGTTTTTAAAGAAACTGCCACAGTCTGGCCTACTATTCCTCCCTTCCCAGTGTACTCACAGGCTGTCTCATTTTGCATTCCCTGAAGCAAGAGATGAGCCTGTTCTTTAACACACAGATGTTACCATTATCATCTTCCTTGGGATCAAATTGTACGTGCAGTTTTATAATGGGCTTATTTCCCTTGATGTGATCTTACGAGCATTTCTCAGATGTATTTTTCTACAACTCCTTTTAAATTGCTAAATAATGCAGCAGGTGGATAAACAGGCCCAGGGCCCAGCCCTACAGGGCTTACTTCAGCGTGTGTCCACTCCACTGCGTACCTGTGCACCTGCTGTGGGACCTGGCGGACACAATGCCAGGGTGGGGTACGTCCTGCTCTGTGGGACTTACAGCCGGTCCACAGATGAGCACGTTGATCACAGACCACGAGTGCTGTGGGCAAGACCACACAGGCTCCCTACCATGAGCCGTGTTAGGTTCAGGGAGGGTGCCCACCCATGTGATGTCTGGGCTGAAGTCTGGAGAAAATTATTGGACATAGAAGCTGGAAATAGATCCTTGGTGCCACGAAGAAAAATTAGTACTGGGACAAAGTATCTTTCAGCAAAGCAATTCTTTTCACTTCCTGCAGAAAGGGGACTCCCACCAGCAGTCTTGCCATGAGAGTACAAAGAGCAAAGGGAAACACACACATTTATTTCTTACACGTTTGGGGTTGTCCTTTCTGCTGTGTCTCATCTCTGTTGGCTGGAGCCAGATCTTACATTCTAAACTAAAACCCAGTTGGCTAAAAACTTAAATTTTTTTTAAACAGGTAAACACAGTGGAGAGCTGGGTCATGCCTGTGAGCACATCCAGCACAGATATTTTGGTTTAAGTACGAGGACATAGAATGTACTACGTACCTGTAAGTATGGCATGTCTAACAGTTACCTGGGATAGGGCTTCACAAAGTTATTAGCACATTTATGATTTATCCTTTAACAAGAAAGGAAACTTTAAAAAGGAACTTTTCTACTTCCCACAAAAATGTAAGCATTCCTAAGCTGGAGCAGGGGAGTTGGAGGGCTGGCTATGTGCATCCCATCTTGGTCAAATTTATTTTATCTATTGATTTACAAAAGCAAATAACATAAGCCCCCTGTCCCGGGACAGGGACACTGTTCACCATGGCTCGCTGTTTTGTGCTCCTCACAAGCAGGAACTGGGCAGGACTCAGGCATTTGCAGAAAGAATGGCAAATGTCACACAGAACATCACTGTATTCAAGAGCTCTTAGCACACAGCTCTGATGATTTGCTTAGAGGTCAATCTCTGGAAGTGAAGCGGCTTGTTGCTAAATGCTACATACATTTCCAAGGTCCAGATACTGTTTTAAACCTTAGTGACTGCTCGTTCACATGTTGGACTCTGGACTTCTGTAAGCACCCTCTCTACGTGGCTACACCATGAGTGTCTCACAGGCCTCAGGGGCTGCCCATCCTCTTCCCTCCTGAGCGGAGCCCTCAAATTCTAAGGCCAGGTATGTACGGCCAAGTGCAGATGGGGGTGGGTTCAGTTTTCAGGAGCAGAACCTGATCCAAGTTTATTACCAAATTAAATCCTCCTCGTGTTAGATCAAGGCACGGGATTTGTCTGGAGCCTGGGGTGGGGAGGGAAGTGGAATAATGGGTGGGTTTCCACATGGGGTGGAGAGAGCTGGGTGCTCCCCTCCCCAGCCTACAGATAGGGGCAAAAGTCAGTAGGGCTTGATTTTGGTCTCCCCTCTCTGCCCCTGCAGGTGGATTCCCACCAGCTGATCAGCCTTGCCAGGGCTTACTGGGAGGCTGCTGGGTGGGAAGGAGCCGCCACGGCAGTGGTGAAGGAGAAGCTCCCAGCGCTACAGATCCTAGGCCCGTGAGATGGATGGAGATGGCTGTAGGGAGAGTGAAAAGCCCAGCAGCCTCTGAAGGACACCAGGGCATTGTCTGCCATCTCACCTGGCAGGGGCCAGGTACCTGAGCACTGAGAGGCAGGTTTGCGCTCGACACCCGCCCCTAAGTCTCCCCCAACACACGTAACTTTGTCATTGCACATTGGGCCTGGGCATGTGGCAAGGTGGTTCTGCACAAACACAGGCTGACAGTACTATGATCATCAAAGATGGCCCCACCATTTCTCCCTCCTCAGCGCACCTGCACCCTGCCCCTCCTTGAATCCCTGCTCTTTGAATTCCCCATTAATGGGTTTGACTAAAACAATGCAGCAGAAGTGACATCCAGAGATTTCCACACCCAGATCTTAAGAAAAATGGGCTTCCACTTCCCATGGATGGGAATCCGGCTGCCATGCTGTGAGGGAGTCCAAGCAGCCACATGGAGAGGCCCAGCCAGCGGAAAACCAGACCTCCCACCAGCAGCCCAGCTGAGCTATGGCGGGAGTGAGGCCGTTTGGGACCTTCCAACCATCCCTGCACCCGGTAGCATTGTGGGAGCAAGAGAACCCCCAAATCAATCCACAGGATTGGGAAGGATAAGAAATGGTTGTTTTAACCCCCGTCATTGAGTTCTGGAGTCGTCTGTTATTGAGCAATGAATAACTGAATCAGAAATTGATGTGGCAGTGCTCTTTTAAGAATGTTACTTAATTTAGGATTTCAGGTTTTGCTCATGAAGCTCATTTATAAGAATCATTTGTCCAGTTTCCAGAAATGATTAAACCAGAGCCTGGAGATGTGGGTCACCTTCCTCAAGGGGAAGCCAGTGACTCTTCTCGGACTGAGTCTGGGCCATTTTCATAGCAATAGCATCTGGCAAAGGCCCAGAGGCCAGGGAGTCCCCTCCCTGGAGAGCCACCTGATCTCAGTAGCTCCTTCCTGGCCCTGTGTTGAGGCCCACATGGCTGCCTTGGGAGGTCCTCCTAGAAGCTCAGGCAGGTGGAGGGGTGGGCTTCCTGGTGTTGACCTTGAGCCTGCAGGTTAGGGAGGGTCTCCATTTTCCTCTGGAGCAGGCCCCACGGGAAGCTGCACCGCAGCTGGGACTTCCCTGCTGGCCCTGAGAGGGGGTGTCCTCCCTGGTGTGGCCCATTGTATTTGCTGTTTCCAAGCAGTTTCTGGCACACTGGCCTTGGACCACCAGGCTGGGAGCAATAGCGGCACGCACACACGAAAGGACCTTCATCTCCTGCTTCTGCTTGGCAAGCCCCCAGGAGCTTTCATTTTCCACCGAAGGTGCTTCCCTGCACATTCATGACCCTTTTCAAAGCCATGCTAATTGACCCCCAGAGCCCCACCTGCATCCCAGCAGCAAGCCCAGGCCAGCTGTGCTTTTGATCTTGAAAGGCGAAGGAGGAAGCGGAGAAAGGCTGGCACAGGTATGAGGGAGCCAGCCAGCTTCTGTTCTGTTCTCTGGCTTCACCTCCCCTGGGCCCTGCCCCATGCCCTCCTCTCGGTGCTGGATGGTGGCAGCCCTGCCAGGCTGGAGTCCTCATCACACCTGGGGTTCTCAGATGGGAGCAGGAAGGGCTGGCACTCCAGCCACCTTGGCTCCTGTTCCAGAGGGAGCCACAAGAACCTAGATGGCTATGGCCGTCCCTGTCCAGTCGGGGGGCAGTCCACGCCTACAACGCACTTCCCTGAGCGTGATCCCCTCAAACTCCCACCACACCCACCCGAGGTGAATGCCGCTGTTCCTCTCGCTTTCCAGAGGAAAAAACACAGGGAAGGCGCAAAATGCATCCTGGTTCATAGCCGGCCACTGGAAGGAGCTGAGGTGCTGCCGGGGTCACGGTGCCCATGGCCCATGCCCAGGTGCTGACGCTACTCCTGCCACCCTCCACCTGGCGGCTATGACCCCAATCCCCAGCAGTCACCGGCAGGGGCAGTGTTGGGCCAGGGCCTGACTCCGCCTGGCTGTGCCAGGACCCCTCATCCTACAGAAGCAGCCGGGACGTCCTCAGAGGGTTGGCCAGGGCATCATGCTGGACACAAGGCCCCAGGCAGCGGTGCCCTGGAAAGCACCTGCAAGGGCTGCTGTGACCCCCATGGCATGTCCTGGCGGAAGGACAGATCCCCCTGCAGCAGGGACACGGTCTCTCTGCCCAGTCCTCGGCATCATCTCTGACCCTCTTCACTGAGAGACTGGTTGCCACCTTCTTGGGGTTGGCCTCACCAGAAGTGCAATGGTGTGATCTCGGCTCACTGCATACTCCATCTCCTGGGTTCAAGTGATTCTCCTGCCTCAGTCTCCCAAGTAGCTGGCATTGCAGGCGAGTGCCACCTCTCCTGGCTAATGTTTTTGTATTTTTAGTAGAGATGGGGTTTCACCATGTTGGCCAGGCTGGTCTCAAACTCTGGCCTCGTGATCAGCCTGCCTTGCCCTCCCAAAGTGCTGAGATTACAGGCATGAGCCACCGTGCCTGGCCTATTTTAATATTTTCGTGATTACATCATGAACACTGGCACCAATGACCAAGCCAAGAGCTGAAATGTAGTCACTGCTATTGGGTCTGACCTCTCCCATCCCAGCCCCTCCTCCTCCATCAGAGGTAGCCACAACTCCACACCTGGCGCTGTTTGGTTTTCAGTCTTGTGTGTCTGTGTGTGTGTGTCTGTGTGTCTTTTGTGTCTGTGTGTCTTTTGTGTCTGTGTGTGTGTCCGTGTGTGTCTCTGTGTCTGTCTTTGTGTGTGTCTCTGTGTGTCTGTTTATGTGTGTATGTGTCTGTGTGTGTATCTGTGTGTGTATGTGTGCATGTGTGTGTCTGTGTGTGTGTGTCTCTGTGTGTGTGTGTGTGTGTGGCCGTGTGTGTCTGTGTGTGTATGTGTCTGTGTGTGTGTCTGTGGCCGTGTGTGTCTGTGTGTGTGTGTGTGTACTTAAATTGTGTGGCTTGTTTATGAAATTTATAAAAAAGATATTGCCCTTCAGCAGCTTTCCGAGATCGGCTTTCCCTGCTCGGTGTGATGCTACTGAGATTTGTCCGTATTCCACGTGCGCTGCAGTTCATTCAGTGTTGTGGTTGTAGAATTTTCCACTGTGTGATCCTATAATGAGTGATCTGTCCTTCTCTCCTCTCACTGTCGGACACGTGGGTTGCTCAGGTGCTTCCTCCTGCCCCCTGAGCTCCTGACGCCTGCAGGGGTCCCCCCAGCTGGAGAGCTAAGAGTAAAAGCTGGATCTCGGAAATGCAAAATCCTGACTTGACAAGGCGATGCCGAGCAGTTTCTGCAAAATGCGTGCATCGACACACACCTCGCCAGCCAGTGCAAGGGTGCTGTTGATCCACATCCTTGGCTCATTTGGAATTATCAAAAATTTTTAAATCGTCACCAATCGAATTCATGCAAAATTGCATGTTGCCCTGAGTGGCATCCCTCGATGAACGGTGAGAATGGGCACCTCTTATTCTCTGGCCCTGTGTTTTCCTCCTCTGGGAAATGCCTGTTCATGTCCTTTGTCCATTTTTCTATTGGGTCATTTGCTTTTTCTTGTTGATTTGTAGGAGATCTTTGTAAATTCTTCACACTCTTTTTTTCTTAATTTTTTGTGCGGTGAATGTTGTCTTGTCTTCCGGGTTGCAGCTTGTCTTTGTACCTTTTTAAAAGCCTAGTTTGAAGAATAAAAGTCCTAATTTTAACGTAGTCAAGTGTAACGATATGAAGTGCAGCAACTTCACATTGTTGCTTTGTATGTCTTGTGTAAGAAATCCCTTCCTACTCTGAAGTCACATGGATATCCACCTATATTTTCTCCCATAAGTTTTAAAACTTTGCTTTTGACATTTCATTTCTTAATCTGTTTGGAGATACTTTCTGTATACAGTGTGTACACAGAATCTAATTTTTTAAAATGTGGTTTTTCAGTCCTATTTATCAAATGACTTTCCCCAGGGACCCACACGCCATTTCCCTGTGTACAAATACATCTGTGGATGGGTGTGTTTCTGTGCTCCGTATTCTGCTTAATTAATCAATTTGCTTATCCTGGGCCAATACACTGTATTGTAGCTGTATGATTAGCCTTTTCAATTGATGGGGCAACTCCGCCTCCTTCTTTTTCTTCTTCAAATGTGTTCAGCTGTTCCTTTTGAAAACTGAGTCATAACTCACTCGCAGTAAAGCACACAAGCCTCAAGGGTACGTTTCGACTGTTATTTTTTTTTTTTTTACAAATGTGTGCAGTTATACCAATTACAAGTGCTGCATAAACAACCCAAAACCAAGCAGCATGAAATAGACCTTCTATTGTGCTCAGGACTCTGTGGACCCGGATGCCAGGCAGGCAGGCAAGGACAGCTCGCCTCTGCACCCTGATGTCTGTGAGGAGTTGAAGGCTGGGTGTGAACTGAAGCCTTGGGGTGCGTGCAGCTGGAGCGCCTTTTCTCACGTGTCTGCTGGTAGATGCTGGCTGGGACCTCCGGGGAGCTGTGGCTGGAACGCCTGCGTATGGCCTCTCCATGTGTTCTTTCCTCATGGGTCAGATTGGGCTTCCTCACAACATGGTGGCTGGATTCCATGATGGAGCATCTCAACAGAGCCTGGAGGAGGCACATGGCAATTTTATGATCCAGACTTGGAAGTCACACAGAGTTACCTCCAAGTACTCTTTGTTGGGGAGATCATAAAGGTCTCCTCAGGTTCAAGGGGAAGGGACACAGACCTTGACTCTCAATAGGAAGCTTCTCAAGGTCACCTTGGAAAAAGAGCTTGTGGGATGGGAGAAATCTGTGCAGCCATCTTTGGAAAACACAGTTGCCCTTTCTGTATAATAGGTGCCCAGATCAAGACATAAAGTATTTCCAGTGACCCAGCGGGCTGCTGGGAGCCTCCTCCAGTCCTCAAGGTAATTACTATCCTGATGTCTGTTGGCATAAACCGGTTCTGTCCAGCCTTGAATATAAACAGAGTAGACAAATGGAATCACGCAGGGGTCCTCTTTCTGGTGTGGCTTCTTGCATGCCACGGCACAGGTGCGTTTTGCTGAGTGCAGAAGCGTCTTGTTCTTTTTTTTTTTTTTTTTGAAACAGAGTCTTGCCCTGTCGCCCAGGCTGAAGTGCAATGGTGCAAACTTGGCTCATTGCAACCTCCACCTCCTGGGTTCAAACAATTCTCCTGCCTCAGCCTCCCAAGTAGCTGGGATTACGAGCACCCGCCAACACATCAGCTAATTTTTTTTTTTTTTTTTTTTTTTTTTTTTGGTATTTTTAGCAGAGACAGCGTTTCACCATGTTAGCCAGGCTGGTCTTGAACTCCTGACCTCGTGATTCGCCCGCCTCAGCCTCCCAAAGTGCTGGGA
>NW_022436948.1:3186543-3190208 GCF_009761245.1 Sapajus apella | reverse complement strand
ACTACAGGCATGAGCCACCGAGCTCGGCCTGTTCTTTTTCACTGCTGTGCACCATTGTACAGTGTGAACATATCACAGATTGTCCACTCGATCTGGACAGGCCATCGGCCATTTCCCGTGTTTGATTATGAGAAGCCACGAGCATTCTTGTACTGCGTTTTTGCAATGTGTCACCACGCACTGCTGTTGGGGTACTGGATGCCCGACAGAGGCTGGCAAGGGACATTTTGACGTGGCAGGACCATTTCCACACTCGCCAATAGTGTAAGGGGCCTTTCCTCTGCAGCTTTTGATGGGTAGTGTCATCTCACGATGGCTCGAATTGGCATGTCCCCGAAGACTGATGCTGCCAAGTGCTTTTCACCTGGTTTTTGGTCTTTGCATAGACTTTCGGGGGAGGTGCTTTTGCAAGTCTTTCACTCAGTTATTTAAAATGGGGTTAGGGTTAGGATTTAAAATGGGGTGGTCAGTTTTCTCCTTACTGGTTTGTGGGAATTTGTCAATCTGGAAGCAAGTCTTTAGTTGGATATTTCCTGGAGGCAGCCAAACTCAAGGTCAAGGACAGTTCTCCAGAGACTTTCCTCATTTCAGACACCAGTTGCAACTCTGGGGTTCCCAGGGTCGCCTTCACTTCTGATCAACTGGCTACAGCAGCTCTGGAGTCCCTGTGGACTCCCTCCTGTTGAACATTCACCAGAAGAACGTAGGGGAACCCTGAGCCTGTGAGGACAGCAGACATCCCTGTAAGAGGATAGAAGCCAAGGGGGCCCAAGGCAGGAGTGCAGAGGTGAGGTCTGGGGAGCTGAGCCACTGGCTGCTGCTGTCCCAGGGCACGCTACCCTCCTGACACACGGATATGGGACAACATTCTTTGAGTTTTGCCATCCAGCAATGTTCACCAAGGCTACAGCTTCTAGTTTTTTACTGGGGTTTCATTGCACAGGTGTGGTTGTTCAAATCCCCATCCCTGCAGCTAAACTCAGTCTCCAGACCCCTAGGCAAACCAGAGATCAGCCTGATCTCATCTGGTGCAAAGCCCCAACCCTCTAATCACATTCTGGGTCCTCCTGGGGAGGCAAGCCCCTACCTGGAGTTGTCTGCATAAGCTACCTAGGGGCCCTCCATGAGTCACCTCATTAGAAGAAATTATCAATGTGGCCAAAAGGGCCCCTGGTCCCTCTCAGCCTCCCTGTTGTCCCCAGGAGCTCCAGCAGCCTCTCCCCAAACCCTGCCCTGTGGGCAGAGATTACCGTCAAGTCACATGGGCAGGGGGCACAGCAAGAGGCTGGATCATGGGGATGCCCATCCTGGTCCCCAGGGGTCCTGCCAGTGGCTGTGCTTCTTGAGCCAGCTGTGTGTGTCATCGACGGGCTTGGGAGGGGTGGGGGGAACAGGCTGCCATGTGAAACCAGCCACACTCATGTCAAAGCCCTTTCCCCTCCCCATGCCTGGCACCCGTGTCACTGTCTCTGCCAGGCACACCAGGGAAGGCGATGGGGTTGGATCCTGGCCTAGGGCACTGCTGGCTCCAGGGCCAGGATGCAGGAGCCTGGCTCAGCCTCCACACCGATGTCCCTGCCTGCGGTCCCAGGCGTTGCCTGTTGCTGGAGGCGCAGCGGGGTCTGAGCACGACTGGGGTCCTCTCTGGGTGCTGTGGCTGCCCCTACACTGGGGGCCCGGCCCTGCTGGGGAAAGATTCCTGCCTGTGTTTGCTGTGATGAGACATCAGAGGCTGGAGCTGGAGATTCTGGCAGTGGAGAATCTTGGGGAAACAGACACTTCTCTTTGGAAAAAAGCACAAGGAACGCCCACAGCCAGAGATGGAGTGGCAGTTTTCAGTCAGTCACCAACACTGAGTGATGAGCTGTGGACACCAGGGGCTGTGCCCAGAGAGGTCTGAGGCCATAGCCCAGGGGTCCAGGCCGGGCTTCATCACTCAGGCACACACACACACACACACACACAATGATACGGACATTCATACTGACACACGATCACATACCCACACACACATTCACCCACACCCACACACACATGCCCTCACACACTGCCACACACACACACACACGCACATTTACAGACACACTCATACATTCTCACCGCATGGTACCCACTCACGCTGACACACTCCCATGGACCGATCCCACACACTCCACTCACAGCTGTGCACACACACACCCTCACACACTGCCTCACACATGCACACACACCCTCATGCGGCAGCGCTGTGCACTCCCAAACCCCAGGCAAGGGGCCTTCCAGACCCGCCCCAGCCCTCAGGGGCGAGGCTGGCAGCCCCAGGAAAGCCCTTCTCTTCCCCGGGTCCCTCTGCCCTTCTCTGCAGCCTCAGAACTGGGCGCAGGGGCAGATGCAGCGCTCCCAGCTGAGGGCAACCGGACAGTGCGGACGTGGGTCCTGTCTCATCATCAGCTTCAGCCAAGGCCTCCTGATGTCCCACAGCTGGGCTTGGGAGGCAGCATCCCTCCATGTCCTGAGCTTCAGGACCCCCGAGGTGGCACGGAGCTTGGGCTGCCTGGGCTGGACGCTGTTCCTCCTGCTCAGGGCCCCAGCCTTTCCCCAGGAGCTCCACTATGCCACTGTGATGCCAGCCACGGGCGCCGGACAGCTGGGCAGCTTCAGTGAGCTGAGTCCTCCCTAGGGTCAGCCCAGCAGGAAGCTCGCCAGCCTGGCCACCCCAGGAGCTGTGCTGGTCACCTGCAGATGGCGGCTGGGGGGAAAGTCGCCTGGGCCTGCAGTGCCTGTACATAGTGGTGTGACCTCTTTCTTCGCACTTGACTCTCCGGGCCTGAGGTCACACCTCTGAGGGTCTGTTTATTATTATTTTAAAAGTTCTCTCCAACGATTCTACCTCACTAGGAGGAGCTGTTATTTAAACTCTTGAGACGTATTTACTTTTGGCTCAAGGTCAGGTGGATGATGGTTTTTGTGGAAGTGTGCGCCAGGCCCATCTGTTTAGACAAGTGTCTAGGGCGGGTGGGGCCTCGGGGCTGGTTGGGTACATTCAGTCCAAACCGCCAGGGAGCGGCCCAGAGAAATATCCCTAAACCCAGAGAGAAGTTTAGTGTTCTCTCACACAAAAGCATCTGGAGCCAGGCAAGGTGGCTCACGCCTGTAATCCAAGCACTTTGGTAGGCCAGGGTAGGTGGATCATGAGGTCAGGAGTTTGAACCCAGCCTGGCCAAAGAGACCAGCCTGACCAACATGATGAAACCTCGTCTCTACTAAAAATACAGAAAGAATTAGCCGGGCATGGTGGCCAGCCCCTGTAATCCCAGCTACTCGGGAGGCTGAGGTGGGAGAATTGCTTGAACCCGGGTGGCCGAGGTTACAGTGAGTGGAGTTCACGCCATTGCACTCCAGCCTGGGCGACACAGCAAGACTCAACTAAAAAAAAAAAAAAAAAAAAAAATCTGGAGGTAGGAATGCCCAGCCTGGCCTGTCATTCAGTGATAGTGGGGCCTGGCTTCCATTACCTCCCTGTGCTCCCAGCCTAGCTCATGGCTAAGGTGTCACCGTAGGGCCTGAAATGGCTCTGGGACTCCAGCCACTGAAAACAACATGGGCTACGCCAACACCAGCTCCCCTCCATCTCCCACTTCCTCCCACCCCCAGTTCCCCTCCATCTCCCGCTTCCTCCCACCCCC